>NC_056741.1:1148727507-1148827507 GCF_019279795.1 Protopterus annectens | reverse complement strand
GTGTAATTGTAATAGAGTGTTGAAGTCCCCTGTTAAACACAAGGACCACATACAGTGTACATACACATGAATGATGGATACCAGACACACACACCCATATATATATATATATATATATATATATATGTAATGAATAATAAATCAATGTCAAAAAGCAAATACAATGCAAAGTAAATATTAAGCAACACTAAGCATTGCACAGGCCAGCTTAGTAGGTGTAAGCAATGTGTAGGCCATCTAACTCAATTTGCCCAGTGGTATACCCCTTTAAACAATGCCAACCTTAGGTAAGCAGGTTTGCTTATAGCTTAGCCTTTTCAAAACCATCCAATCACAGCAAACTGCAGGAAATTGGCCCTACTTAAACCCAACAGGCAGGAATATATCTCATAACTGGTTGTAGCTTCCCCTTGCAGGCACCATGTCAGGAATGGGAGAGGGAGTGCACTTTCGGGTGCAGCACTGGGGCATCCAGGAGTCCAGAGTCATGGCAGGACTCCTTGTCAAAGATCATGAGCAGAGACTGCTGCAAGGCCAGTACCAGGGTTCCCAATATAAGGCAAAAGCCTGGACTGTCTCACCCATGACCTCACCAGTGCCACTGGCATACCTCGATTTTGTGAGCAGGTCAGGCATCACTATGCTGACCTGAAGCGGCAAAAGGGGGATCTCTTGGATCAGTGGATCCAAGAGGCTAGGATGGCAGGGGTTGTCCCAGCTGTGTGTAAGTATCACTCCACTACCTGTTTAATAATTGCTAGCTCATGTATATTATGGATAGGTATGGCTAAATATTCCTCTTATGTCATTCACAGCAGCAAGTGAGTGGGCCACAAATCAGGAGGTCCATGCATGTCACCTGGAGAGGTTGTGACATGAGGCAGGCTAGTAATACTCTTGCATGTATTGTCATAGGAAATAAATCTAAAAGTATTAGTAAGTTAATTGCCAGTATAAAACCTGTATTGTTTAAGACAAGTACAGCATACACCAGAGAATATGGCAGGAAGAGTCTCATATAGTTTCTATGTAAATAAAAGCATAATAGCCATACAATAAAGGTCTAACTGCTGGACTGCATGTGCATACTCTGGTATCATATGGTAATGTAGATTTGCAATCACTGAACTCATTAACCCTGACTACCTTCTCATGGCGCCACTGTGCTTAACACCGAGCACGCTGTGAGACAGTAGTAATTACATTTTCTTACATCTGAGTGCCTTCTCCCAGTGCAAGTAACTTTGCAGGCATATTTTAGCTTCACAGTTGAAAACTGAGTTGAAAAAGTAACTCAGCTTTGTCAGTTAGCTTTTCAACTTAAGTTTCAGCATGGAGTTCCGTGGTCTTCACATTTAATTTTAATGAAAAATTGGGCTTGCAATGTACCCTGTATTTTCAACTCAACAGCAAGCTGATTTAGTATTCTTTTCCTCAAGCAACTGGTGGCAGCCAGTGGGAGTCATTTCTTGCTTAACACCCCCCCCCCCCACTCTGTTCTGGCCAAATAAATAGCGGGTCCTTTCTTTTTCTGGATTTCATGGAATTAACTACTGTAACCCTGCATTTATCGTGCGGTTCAGGTAATATTGTTGCAGTATGGACAGAAAAGCCTCAACAGACATCCATTTGTGTTGTTGAGAAAATCCTGCCCTGACAATTGTCACCAGTGAGCCTGCCTAAGTCCTCAGAACGGTAAGCCGATCTGATTCCATAGCTTTCTTCCTTTATGTTAGAGAATAATCACAATTACTTCATATCCTTTGCATTATAGTGACTAGGCCAAACTTGTTATTCAATCAAATGTCAACATTTGTACGAGCAATATTTAAAATGAACCAGCTTGCTCTAAGTGGTTTACAGGTGTGCTTCCAAAAAGAAAGAGAAACAGAATCTACTACATCCCCCTCCCCCATGCATTCGTGTCTGTTAACTTCAGTGCTCTGTTTTATTACAGCTACCAGAGTACTACTTCATAAACTGCTTTTCCTGTACCCACAATTATACATCTGCTGTGTTATCCTGTAGTTGTGAAGTAGAAAGTGGGTCTTCATGGCTCCATCCTTCTTCAGCCGGACAGTCACACACTGTTCACTCCCGGCAGATATTTCATGTCTGAAATGTTAAGAGCATGTTACTGCACCCTTCATATGGCCTGTATAGTAAAGAGCATGCAAAGTAGTCATTCCATGTGCTCCAACAAATCTGTCATGGGAATATTCCTGATAAAACAATATTATGAAGGTGTTGGTGTTATCGGGATGACTTTCTGATTTGTTACAATAGATGTTACACACAGGCCCGGCAATTATATGAGCTAAAAGAGAGAGGAAGTCTAAATGTTCTATGTCAATGCATGATTTTACTTCACAAAACACTGAAACGGTTAAGAAGGAGCATTATGTACAAGGTTGCCCATGTTAACAAAAACTATGGATTTTTGAGTCATAGATAACATAGCCAGTATTATGGACTCACTAAACCCCCAATTATTCACCTGTGAATGAAGTCCCCTATGCAGCAGCCATGGGCTTCTCCGTTTCCTCTATTCATTCCTCCACATCGCATGGCTGTCGGACGTTACCGAGTGACTGCAAACTTTTTTCCGTTTTTGTTTTTTTTTATTTTATTTTTATTTTTTTATTTATCTGTAAGCTCAATCAGGTCCACTTCAGTGAAACTTGGGACCTGATTAGCTGCAGCAAGTATGTTGTATGCATCTCTAACATCTTGGCATTATTGTTTGACTGCCGTAAATGTTTTCTAAATCTCGTTTTTTTCTACCACATAATTGCATGCTGGAGTTTTGGATGCCTCCACTCAGACCTTTTACAACTATTTTATAAAATACATTTTCCATAAAAAGATTGCTTCCGCGATAGGCATAAAAATAGAAATTAACAGTGCATAGCATGATTGTACCTGAGTGGGGTGTTGTGCCACCTGTATGGTATGAGAAATTAATTTTTTCCACTAAAATTGTATAGTATATATTTTTACACTTAATTTGAAACCATTTGTCTTATATCAATTGTTAACATGTTCCATAAGCGACCTTTGCAGTCTCTCTAAAACAAGTTTTTTTCAGTATTTGCTCAGTAGGCGTGTGCAGCAGAAACTGGTACATTTTTGAACAATTATCAAACTGTTGTTGGAAGATCTGTATTCAAATCATTCATGTTAGTATTGCTCTAAAACCACTGAAGTGTTTAGTTTAGGTGTGTGTCTTGAAATAATCCAAGTGTTTAAAAAAAGTCTGACATGCTCTGGAGCGCACTGGTAATTTTTTTTAGCAAATAAACATAGTTTATGTGAACCTTATTGTTGAGCTAATTAGTGTTGTGTTCTTTTCCAGAGGTGTCCCGTATACGTTAGGGACTTGAAAACAATTATTGTAGCTAAAAGTGGGCATGGTATAACTACCACCCTGTTTGGTTCAGTATAGCAGAATGGAGGTGCATTTTTGAGCATGAGCTGTGCTCCTCAGTTGACTGTCCTTTTTGAAGCATAAAGGGAATGGAGCAAAAAGATTGCTCAATTTTTTTTTATATAACATTTAGTAAAATGAGGGAGAGAAATAAAATTGAAGCCCAGGCTTGCTGGCTGTTGGTGAAGCACCCACCAAGAGGAGAAAACGCTGAGAGAAGAAGGGAGCCACTTTTGGGATTTTAAGTATTTTTTCTCTGTTTATTTGCTAAGTTTTTCTGCATAGTTGCCTAGTTTGAGCATTTTCTGGCTTGTTAAACTTGATTTCTGCATTAGTAGCTGTATTTAGAGCACAACCAAAAGCTGTTTACTGAATTTCCTGTTTGCACTTAATTTTAAAATCGTTTTTTCTCAAAACTTGCATATTTTCTGTCTTTGACCTAGCACTCTTGTGTGGGGTCATTTACTGCACTGTTATAACTTGATATTACTTGTGAACCTCTGCTATCTCTGAAAAAACAAAAACAAAAAAAATCTTGCTTTTTTCCCACTTTTCTGAGATTTAAAAAAGTTCAGTTACAGGCTTGCTGTTCTTGAACTGTGTAAGTTACTGTGAGGCCATTTTTGCTTGGGCTAAAGGAAAGTCTCTCTGTTGATCAGTGGCAGTGAAAAACATTGAGCAGCTTCCCTGCCCCCCGTGGGAGTGGTTACTGACTTGAAACTGTAGTTTTATTGACCAGTAGAGGTCATTTCCAAAACTCCTTCATCTTCCTCTCTTAAAACTTAGTTGCCTCATGGGTTTGGCATCTTTTCAGGCTTGCTATCTGTTGGTGAAGCACCCACCAAGAGGAGAAAACGCTGAGAGAAGAAGGGAGCCACTTTTGAGATTTTAAGTATTTTTCTCTGTTTATTTGCTAAGTTTTTCTGCATAGTTGCCTAGTTTGAGCATTTTCTGGCTTGTTAAACTTGATTTCTGCATTAGTAGCTGTATTTAGAGCACAACCAAAAGCTGTTTACTGAATTTCCTGTTTGCACTTAATTTTAAAATCGTTTTTTCTCAAAACTTGCATATTTTCTGTCTTTGACCTAGCACTCTTGTGTGGGGTCATTTACTGCACTGTTATAACTTGATATTACTTGTGAACCTCTGCTATCTCTGAAAAAACAAAAACAAAAAAATCTTGCTTTTTCCCACTTTTCTGAGATTTAAAAAAGTTCAGTTACAGGCTTGCTGTTCTTGAACTGTTTGTAAGTTTCTGTGAGGCCATTTTTGCTTGGGCTAAAGGAAAGTCTCTCTGTTGATCAGTGGCAGTGAAAAACATTGAGCAGCTTCCCTGCCCCCGTGGGAGTGGTTACTGACTTGAAACTGTAGTTTTATTGACCAGTAGGGGTCATTTCCAAAACTCCTTCATCTTCCTCTCTTAAAACCTAGTTGCCTCGTGGGTTTGGCATCTTTTCAGGCTTGCTGGCTGTTGGTGAAGCACCCACCAAGAGGAGAAAACGCTGAGAGAAGAAGGGAGCCACTTTTGAGATTTTAAGTATTTTTTCTCTGTTTATTTGCTAAGTTTTTCTGCATAGTTGCCTAGTTTGAGCATTTTCTGGCTTATTAAACTTGATTTCTGCATTAGTAGCTGTATTTAGAGCACAACCAAAAGCTGTTTACTGAATTTCCTGTTTGCACTTAATTTTAAAATCGTTTTTTCTCAAAACTTGCATATTTTCTGACTTTGACCTAGCACTCTTGTGTGGGGTCATTTACTGCACTGTTATAACTTAATATTACTTGTGAACCTCTGCTATCTCTGAAAAAACAAAAACAAAAAAAATCTTGCTTTTTTCCCACTTTTCTGAGATTTAAAAAAGTTCAGTTACAGGCTTGCTGTTCTTGAACTGTTTGTAAGTTTCTGTGAGGCCATTTTTGCTTGGGCTAAAGGAAAGTCTCTCTGTTGATTAGTGGCAGTGAAAAACATTGAGCAGCTTCCCTGCCCCCCGTGGGAGTGGTTACTGATTTGAAACTGTAGTTTTATTGGCTGTATTGGGTCAATTCCTGGCTCTTTCCAGCCCCTGCTATCAAGCACGCTTTAGCGTGCTTTAGTGCAATTTAGTGCGGAGTTGCCACTAGAGCAGCATCGGGCAGTGCCGGTTTAACAAGGTTAAACTTTTTCTGGCTCCATAAAGTCTGTTCTTCATTTTTTCTCTTAGAACTGCTCTACTAGTAATCTAAACAGTATATACCTTAACTAAAAAGCGCAGCACTTGTTCCTAAAAAGCTTTTTTTTGTTTTTTCTCCAAAAAAAAAAAAAAAAAAGCTCAGCACTTGTCTTAAAAGCATCTTCTTTTCAGGCTTAGCACTTCTGTATTATACAAAGTCCCTCACTAGCGAAACCCCCCCCCCCAGGAGTACCCAATTCCTTACTAAGTCCTCTCTTATTCAGTTACACCCCTAACTTCTTAATTTCTCTAGCATGTCAAAGGGCCAGATGCTGGCGTCCTCTCCTGTCCAGTTGGTGAATCTGGGAATATTGAGGCAATGTTACAATTGCCTCATGTACACAGAAAACCCTCTCCTCCTCCCACATAACACAAATACTTGCGAGAGATGCAGCTATTTAGCCAAACTGGAGGCTGAGCTCTCTCAACTCAGGACTGGCAAGACCAGACAGGAGGAGAAGGCAACTACACACACCACAAAACCCGTCTCACATAAAGCTATCACAACAATGAATCAAACACATAAACACACAAAGACATACTCAGAGGCTCTGAGCAAAAATTTACCTAAACAGCAGAGGCCTCCAAAGCAGACACCCAAGCAACCGCCACCTCATGACACACCACAGGCAACACATAAACCACAAAATCAGTGTGCAAAGCAGTCACAGCCCTTAAGGCCAAATGCAACACCAAACATACTTGTCATAGGTGACTCCATAGTCAGACACACTGACGTCCCACTCACCAGGCTGAACAAGGAGAGGGTCACAGTAAGCTGCCTATCGGGCGCTACAATCCGCCACATAACACAAGCACTCGGGTCACTCCACAGCAAGTACAAATATGACACAGTCATTGTCCATGCTGGTGTGAACGACCTGAGATGTACCTCCCTGGACTACATGAAAAGAGACATAGAGGAGCTCTCTGATTATGTAGCCCAGGCAGGTATGACTCTGTTAAAGGCTTTTGGCCGAGGCGCTAGAGATTTCTTATCTTGCATTTTGAATAAATATTCCTTCTACGGAGCTGCTGGTTTATCGTTTGTGGTACTTCAGGTATGACCCTGACCCTGAGCAGCATCCTTCCTTCACCAAGAATGATGCCACAACATAGAGACAAGATGATCAGCTTTTACAATTGGCTTAATTTCTGGTGTCATTCAAAGGGGATCCAGTGTCTGTCTGCCTGGGATGACATGCTTGACAAGCCACGCTGCTTCGCAAGGGACGGCTTGCACCTGTCACCCCTGGGATTCCAGATATTGGCTAAGGCTCTTGCCACCCCCATAGTGCCTTTTTAGGCAAGGCTCAAATTCTAAACCTACCACCCTAGAAAACAAAAATGGGAAGAAACTAAGGGTAATGCTGCTCAATGCCAGAAGTCTAAATCTCAAAATGCATGCACTCGAGGCCCTTCTCAGTATGGAGAACATTGATGTCTGTGCTGTGACTGAAACCTGGTTCAAGGCTCCTGAGAGCACCCCGGCACTATCAGGTTTTACCTCATATCATGTGTTCTGGCCCCAAAACCCGGACCACACCACAAAAGGAGGGGGTGTATCCATATTCATCAAGGATACCCACACCTCCAGGTTGGTGGCAACGCACGAAGCATCGGAAACCATCCAGGTGCAATTAACCATAGGCAAAACTGCTCTACAATTTGTAGCATGCTACAGGCCACCCTCTCAAACTCAGAAACCCCACACAGCCTTCCTGAAGACACTGGAGGGTATAAATGTATCTCCAAAACCATTATATTGGGTGACTTTAACTACCCAAATATAGACTGGGAACATTACTCAAGCCCAAACTTTCTAGCCCAAAGGTTCCTGGAGTTCATAAATTCAAATGCCATGGAACAACTAGTCACCATTCCCACAAGAGGAGAAAATATACTAGATCTCATCATCACAAACATGGGGACAAAATGCTCCACACTGGAAGTATATCCCTCATTGGTGAGATCAGATCATAAACTAATCTCACTGGATATCCACATCCCGCCCCCACCCCAAACAAAAAAGACCACAGTGAAGAACTTCTCTAAAGCAAACTTCACACTACTCAAGACTGGTGTGGTATCCTTCAAGGCCCCCGAGCCAGTGGAAACCACAACCCAAGCTGCGGAAGCCCTTACAAATGCCTTCTACGAACACCTCCAGGACTGCATGGATCAGGCAATCCCTAATAAAACCAAGACTCTTTCCACCAAGGGCAAACATCCAGTCTGGTGGACCTCAGCCATAAACAAACTTTATAATAAGAGGAGAAAGCTGTTACATGATAGAGCAAAATCCATAAAAGAAAAGACACCTTTGATCATTATTAGTAAAAAAATACGAGCACTCATAAAATCATCCAAGGCCAACTTTGAGGGAAAAATTGCCATAGATTCAAAAGACAATCATAAGGCCTTCTTCAGCTATGTTAGAAACCTGGGTGGAAACTCCCAGATATGATCAGAATTAGTCCAAAATGATACAAAAATCACTGAACCCACAGACATTGCCAACATACTGGCAGACAGGTTCAGTGCAAACTTCACCCCCCTCTCCCCCCCAAAAGGAGAGATAACTATCCCAGCGGAGTGCAGCCTCCCAGACATCTCCAATGCGCAGGTGAAAGCTGCTCTCTCTAAAGCTAAAAACACAGCATCAATGGGACCGGATGGTGTCCCGGCCGTGTGCTACACGAACTCAATGAGGAACTAAACCCGCACATAAGGCAGCTTTTTAATCTTAGCCTTACCACAGGATACGTGCCCAAGGAGTGGTGTACGGCAACTGTGGTCCCACTCCACAAAGGCAGTGACTCTACGGACCCTGGTAATTACCGCCCCATAAGCTTAACAAGCCTGGTCTGCAAAGCTATGGAGAGGATCATAATGGAACTCATAAACAAAGAAATAGGGGACTTGCAGACATTGGACCCGACCCAGTTTGGCTTTGTCAAGGGCAGATCATGCCTTTTGAACTTGGTCGACTTCTTCGAAACAGTCACCAAGGCCATTGATGAGGGAAAGGCAGTCCATACAGCCTACCTTGACCTTGCAAAAGCTTTTGACACAATACCCCACTTGGGTATTATAGAGAAACTTACCAGCTTAAATGTAAACCCATATGTCACAAGATGGGTTGCAAACTGGCTAAAGGACAGAACCCACAGGGTTAGAGTAGCTGGCGCCATGTCAGACTCCAAGCCGGGTCACAAGTGGTGTCCCACAGGGCTCAGTCCTTGGCCCCCTGTTGTTCGGCATCTACTTCTCAGAAGTACAGGCAAACATAGGAGGACTATGGCTGACAAAGTTTGCAGATGACTGCAAACTGGGAGCCATAGTGGAAAGTACATCAGACACAGATATCCTTCAGAGGGGTCTCATGGAAACTGATAGCTGGTGCCAGAGCCATGGCCTGAAGTTAAATGCCAAAAAATGTATAGTCATACCCTTTGGGAAAAACAAGGTAACCCCAAGCTACCATATAGGTGGCAATCCACTAAGCACAGAAGAGGTTATCAGGGACCTGGGGACCCAGGTTGACAGTGGCCTTTCTTTTGACACTCACATTGCTAAAGTGGTTAGAAAAACCTTCTACATTGCCCACCTGATCATGAAGGGATTCACATCCAGATCAAGTGAGGTCATTGTTCCCCTGTACTCTTCACTTATCAGACCAATGATCGAGTACAATGCCCCATTCGGGATATATCTCACCCGACACCTGCAGCAATTGGAGAGACCCCAAAAGTTCCTCACCAAAAGGATAAAGGGACTCCAAAATCTGTCATATGCTGCCAGACTGAAGAAACTCCATCTCTATTCAGTCGCATACTGTCTGCTCAGAGGTGACCTGTGCCTGACATACAAGGTCATGTCCAACCCGGAATTAATAGACATGCTCCACCTCAAAAAATCCAAATCTACCAGATCCACTAGAGCAAGTGACTTAAACCTTAGCACGGATATAAATAGGACATGCTGGAGGGATAGATTTGTCACCCAGAGACTCCCTATGTTGTGGAATAAAATCCCGGTCCATGTGAGGCAGAGCACCTCGCTGGCTCTGTTCAAGAGAAATCTTGACCGGTGGGTGGGAGATCATAGGTTTACCCCGGCAATCATCTCTGTGTCACTGCTGGACAGAGGCACAACAAACTAATGGGCACAGTATTTTTTAACATAAGGGGTGGCGTAAGCCACAAAACTCTGGGCTAGGCTTATAAATGCCTTAGGGAAGATAGCCTAGTATAAACCTATGAACCTATGAACCTAAGATCAAATTAGGGAGGACTGCAGTATCTGCTCAAGACAGTCAAATTAACTTCTGTGTGATAAAAGCAGAATGAACTACTGAAACAAGTAGTTATGAATGAAGTTGAGTGGTCTCTGCTGAAACTCCACCAGTACAGTTGTGTGATTGTGAATTTTTCACCATAAGAGAGAATGAGCAAGAGAACTACCCTTATCTTCACAGTGGCTACTGAGGTAATAACACCCACCCTACGGGCAGTCTGCTGGCACAACATTTCCCATAAAAACGAATGAGATACAGTCTAAAGGCTCTCTGTGATTACATAGGCAGGCAAGCTTGGTCCAGTGCCTGTAGGCCAGTAAAATAAAACTAGAACACCATATTGTTGTGGTACACATTAGCAGGTTTCAGTAATAAATACAGGTCTAACAGAATTAATTGTCATCTACTAGATTCTCAGGACGGTGTCTAAAATCACTGTGCTAGTTTATTATCTTGGCTTAATTCTGCGGCAGTCTTAGTTACCCAGGGATGGCTGTGTTGACTTCTTGAAAGCGGGGTCAGTACAGGTGGAAGGAGCAGTTTTGTAGTGAGTGAGTTAATATGTCTGTGACCTGATTTGTGGCAGTGCTGAAGTGACAGCATCTGGGCGCACTTGAAGGCAATGCTGCTTATGTGTCAGTGTGTTACCGTATTTATTTTGACACTCAATTGCTTTCACTGATATGTCCTTTTGAGGACCACTTCAGATTCCTCCATCTGAAGTTTGAATTTGTATAATGAATTGCTAGTGACCATTTCCCAAAAGTAACAATGCAGTTTGCCTTGTTATTACATACATACATACATGCATACAAATATTTTAAGCATGGGCATAAATGCCCTTCTTGCTTGCCAATATACCAAAACACTTGTTCCCAAAATAAGTGCCCAGGCTGTAATTTGGTAGTCTGTTCCATGCATCAGCGACTCTGTCAGAGAACCAATTAGTGCACTTCTCATTCCTATAGAATCTTCTACACAGGTTATCTGATGATTCTCTAGTACTTTTTGATTTTTATTTGGGTTTAATCAGTCTCTTTAATTGATGGCAGGTGTGTACCCAAGAAGAGTGAATGATGTAATTAAATCAAAAGGTGCTTCAACAAAGAATTAGTGTAAGGGTGTGCCCACTTATGCAACCAGCTTATTGTACATTTTTTATTTTTTATATGTTTTCCTCTTACAGATTTGTTTGTATTTCAATTGAATTGTGCAGGTTATAGGTCACATTACAGGTGGGAAAAGTTTTGAAACGATTTATTGTGGTCTCATTTTTTTATATCACAAAAACCTGGCATTTTAACAGGGGTGTGTACACTTTTCATAGCCACTGTACGTATGCATTAAATTGGATCTGGCCGCCAGGGTCTAAGGTAGGGATAGAATGAAAATCGATAACATCAGGTAAAGAAGTTATATACTCGTGCCATAATGTTCCATCTGTGTTATCCATTTTTTTTTTTTATTCCTTCTCAACTACCTACTCTCCAACCCCCTACCTATCATCTTCATATACTCAGACATACTGCTAAAGGGGGTCATTGGGGGAAATGTTTTCTTTTGGTTCTTGTGCATACATGGACATACTACTCAAGAGGTCACGTGGCAAATGTTTCATTTTGGTGCTTGTGCATACATGACAGGACTAGTTTTGTAAATTCCACTCCGTTTATTTAGTTGTGATAGCAGCAAGTATGTTTTACAGAGATAATTAAAGGAAAATGTGGTTTATGTATGTAAATGGCAGCTAACACCTACAGAGGTGTTTCATTTTGGTTCTTGTGCATACTTCGACATATTACTCAAGGGGTCACATGGCTAATGCTGCATTCTGTTGCTACTGCATAGTAGGATAGACCATGGAAGGGGTCACTGGGGAGATGTTTCATTTTGTTGCTTTTGCATACTCTCACAACATTAGAAACAGAAGTTATGTACTCCCCATAATATTCCATCTGTGCTGTTCATTTTTTTTCATTCTTCATCAACTACCTATCCTCTGAAACCCCTGACTTTTTTCAATCTGTATATATGTGTGTGTGTGTGTGTGTGTGTGTGTGTATATATATATATATATATATATATATATATATATATATATATATGTATGTATATATATATATATATATATATATATATATATATATATATATATATACATATATATATATATATATATCTATATATATATATATATATATATATATATATATATATATATATATGTATATATATATATATATGTATATATATATATATATATATATACATATATATCAGTCTGTGCATATATGTGAGTATATGGATATATCTGTATCTCTGTGCATATATGTGAGTATATGGATATATATGTATATACATAATGTATTTACACACACACACACACACACACACACACACACACACACACACACACACACACATATATCCACAAAAAGCCAACTAAGCTGGAAGACGGCAATAAAGGCTACGCAGTTCCACTGTAATCCACTGTGATCACTTTAATGCAAGAACGACAAAACACGGCAAAATAAGTCACATAAAAAGAAAACACAAAATATAAAATAACCAGATGTTAAGCGCTTTCATCTGCCGATTGCAGACTTCTTCAGAACATAACAATGTTACAACTGTCCCTGAAATTTAAACTATAATTGGCGCCAAACCATGCTAAATGTTTTAAAGGCACACCCCTATATATATTGCACATCTCTCTATTATTAAATAGTGTATAAATATTATAACTTAAATAATATATGGATATTGTTACTACAATTTCTGACTCCTCCATATTTGTGAAACTTGTGACTAATAAAATATATAAATAATTGTATAATAGATAAAAGTCATTAAATAAATAAATTTCATACTAATATCTAATCTAAAAACAACATAAACTAATTTCATTGTATACATGTATCTATATGCAATAATAATACATAATCATATAAAATTATTACCCCTAATATTCTGAAATATATGTCATATATACTACTGATGAATCACATTTTAAGGAAGGGTTTGATGCTTATGAAGTCATTAAGTCCTGGGGTTCTGGTGGCATCTACTAAAATCTGCCACTTACTCTCCTACATGCTAGTTTGTTTTTCCAGTCACCTCCTATTGGATTCAAGAACTCCTGATCTATTATAGTGAAAGTAAAGAAATGTTGTTCTCCTACTTCTTTAATGTGTCTGTACAATGCGTTTTTAAGGTCTTTAATTTTAATCCTATAATAATGTTCATATATCCGCTTCTTCAGTTGCCTCTCTGTCTTTCCAATGTAGAAAGCTGGGCAAGAATTACATTTAGCTAAGTACACCACCTGTTTTGTATAACAATACCCTCCCCTACTCTTAATTTTGGTGTGATTCACATCGTCTAACTTGATGTATGGTGAAGTGTTGATATATTGGCATTGTTTACAATTTCCACATTTCTTAGTATATGTTTCTTTATTCTTCTTAGTCATCCCTTGACTACCAGCCTTCTCCAATAGTTTCTTAATGTTGGGTGCTGTCTTGTATACTATAGTCGGGAAAGAACCTAACTTTTCTCTAGTAACATCTGTAACTGTGATGATGTCCCAATATCTAACCACTATCTCCTTAATATAATTGACATATGGGGAATAAGTTAGAACACATACTCTACCTTCCTTATAAATATTTTCATTTATTTTGATTTGTTTGGCATGTTTACCCATTAAAGGTATGTATTTTTGATCCCACTGGGAGCTAACAAATTTAATAGTATCTTCCAATAAATCTTTAGGATAACCTCTATCCTTAAATAAATGATAAATAAGATTCATTTCATTTTCCATATCTGTTCTCGTAGAAGACATTCTAGCTCCCCTTATACATTGACCTTTGACAATATTCTTGAAAATATGTCTTGGGTGATTACTGGTGAAATAAATGTAGTCATTTGAAAAGGTTGTCTTTCTATACACCTTGGATGCAAATCCATCTACCGTCTTGTATATAAAGGTGTCCAAATAAAAAATACCACTTTCACTAATATTAAAAGTAAACTTTAAAAACTCTGTAGTAGTATTAATATATTCTACAAATTTTGCTATATCTTCCTTATCACCCTTCCATAAAACAAAAATATTGTCTAAAAATCTAGCATAAAAAATTATATTAGCTTTATATACACTGTTGAAAACATATTTAGTCTCCCAGTCTAACATTACTAAATTGGCAAAAATGGGTGCGCAGGACGCACCCATTGCCACTCCTTTATTCTGTCTAAAGACTTCTCCTTCAAATGATATGTAGTTATGATCCAATATCAGTGACATCATATCTAAAATGAGAACAATTCTGTCCCAACTTAAACTAGAATAAGTTCTCAGGCTATTACAAAAATGGTCTAAACCTTCTTCTTTCGGAATACATGAGAACAAATCACAAACATCTATCGTCACAAAGATATATTCTGTGTTACACACCAAAGGTGTTAATTTGCTCAAGAAATCCCATGAGTCTATCATCAAATGTGGAATATTACTGTATATGTGTTTGACCCATCTGTCTATAGTGTAACCAATATTGAAAGTTTTGGATTTAGACCCAGAAATAATGGGTCTGAAGGGTGGATTAGATATTGATTTGTGGACCTTAGGAATGCCCACTATATGAGCCATCATAGGAAATTCTATCCGTATAAAGTCGTACACTTCCTTGGTAATTCTATTGTCCAATAAATACTCTTCAATAGATAAATCTATACGTCTATATCCTATATGTACTTGGTTCAAAGATATAACTTCATAGTTACCTGATTCATATAGAATTTTGTGTATAGCAGCTTTATATTCATGATTCGGATAAATAACCACCCCTCCCCCCTTGTCTGGTTTCATTATTCTGATGTCAGGATTTTTGATTAATTTATTCAAACATTCTCTTTCTTCTATACTTAAATTGTCCTTAACTGAATGACACTGTTGATTGTTTCTTATAACATACTTATTAAATTTATAGATGTCATTACAAACCAAATTCTCATACTGACTAACAATAGGGTTGCTGGTTGGAATATAACTACTTTTTTTCTTTAACATTCCTTCTAAATAAGATCTATCATGTTCAGCTGTATTAAATTGCAGGGCTAGATTTAGCTTTCTACAAAACAACTTGACATCTTTAATACTGTAGACTAGTTTGAATCTAGAATTGGGTATAAACTTCATGCCTTTAGCTAATAAATTATAAAATTCTTCTTTAACAGTAAAATCTGAATAATTAAACACATTAAAACCATTAAAAGTACTCATCATTTGCATACTATTGGGTATAGTATGCTGTGCATAATCTAATGTAGTTTCACCTGGAGACAGATTGTCCTTTTCAATAGTAACTTCCCTTTCAAATGTAACAGTCTCCACTACTTCCTCATCATTTAAAATTTCTTGTTGAATTTGTTGTAATTAAATGAATTCTTCCTGAAATTTGGGTGAAATCTGCCTCCCTGAAAATTTTCTTTATGTTCCTCTCTCATTTCCCTCTCACTGTACTTCCTATCTATTTGTGTGGACTTTCTTTCTTGAGGCCAAATATAAGCTTTCTTGACCCTATATGCTTCCACATCCCTATCTAGCTTACCATATTTTCTATTAAATACACTCTGTGCTTGTTTGTCAGCTAGATAAAATTGCTTATTGTACAGTTCCTTCCATGAATTAAATTCATTGTGTAATAATATACTACGATTAATTATTTCCACTTCATGAATGAGAGTTGACATTTTCTCATCATTATGTTGCATTAATAAATTCATATATTTAAACCCAAATTCATCAAACAAATTGTTAAATTCATACTTGACTTGGTCATTATATACCAATCCCATGGGTAATTTAAAAAATCTAATTCCCTTAGGAACTACTTGAATACTTATACACTTGTTTAAATATGCATTGTCAACCTTTAAATTCTTAATAAGTGTTAACTTTTTACCAAAATTATAAATCATTTCTTTAAGAGAATTATTTGTGCTTTCCACTTGGGGGCGTGGTGTCTGATAAACAGTATTAAAATCATAATCATTGTTTAAAAAATGATTAAATACATCATTTTCATTGATTACATCTTTATTTCTACTACTCTTGTTGTCTAAAGTCTCTTTAGAAAAAGTATTCTTATTGGGGCTTGAAACATTCTTTTTAGAAAAAGTACCTTTTATAGTGCCCATGTCTTTACTTCCTGCCATTGCATATGTTTTAAGCACAGTATGAGCCTTTGGTTTGGCCCCTTTTCTCTCCAAGTCCAAACGATCGTGCAACATACTGAAGTCAAAAGTAAAATCCTTATCTGGAGATAATATGAACTTATCTTCAGTCTGAATCATTTTCAGAGACTCACGTCGAGTATCGGATAAACAGTTATCCGGACTAAGCTGGCCATTTGGGATATCAGTATCATTACTCGTGCCGACAGTTAGCACAATCTCCTTTTTAGAACAACAGTGTGTGCTGATGTTGTGGTAATTTACCGTCTCCATTTGCTTGTCTAATGTTGGTTTGGTCACTTCCATTAGACTCTGGAACATGTTCGCTAATTTTTTCATTTCAGCATGGAGGCCAGTTACTTCCGCTCGTAACTGTTTCGGTTCATCCATATCCGGACTTATCTGCGTGTCCTCACCGATACCAGCCATGTCAGCAACAGCAACTGGGAAACCAAAGTGAAATATGAAAAAACTTTTTTCCACAAAAAGCCAACTAAGCTGGAAGATGGCAATAAAGGCTACGCAGTTCCACTGTAATCCACTGTGATCACTTTAATGCAAGAACGACAAAACACGGCAAAATAAGTCACATAAAAAGAAAACACAAAATATGAAATAACCAGATGTTAAGCGCTTTCATCTGCCGATTGCAGACTTCTTCAGAACATAACAATGTTACAACTGTCCCTGAAATTTAAACTATAATTGGCGCCAAACCATGCTAAATGTTTTACAGGCACACCCCTATATATATTGCACATCTCTCTATTATTAAATAGTGTATAAATATTATAACTTAAATAATATATGGATATTATTACTACAATTTCTGACTCCTCCATATTTGTGAAACTTGTGACTAATAAAATATATAAATAATTGTATAATAGATAAAGTCATTAAATAAATAAATTTCATACTAATATCTAATCTAAAAACAACATAAACTAATTTCATTGTATACATGTATCTATATGCAATAATAATACATAATCATATAAAATTATTACCCCTAATATTCTGAAATATATGTCATATATATGACTTTTATCTATTATACAATTATTTATATATTTTATAAAGTCACAAGTTTCACAAATATGGAGGAGTCAGAAATTGTAGTAACAATATCCATATATTATTTAAGTTATAATATTTATACACTATTTAATAATAGAGAGATGTGCAATATATATAGGGGTGTGCCTTTAAAACATTTAGCATGGTTTGGCGCCAATTATAGTTCAAATTTCAGGGACAGTTGTAACATTGTTATGTTCTGAAGAAGTCTGCAATCGGCAGATGAAAGCGCTTAACATCTGGTTATTTTATATTTTGTGTTTTCTTTTTATGTGACTTATTTTGCCGTGTTTTGTCGTTCTTGCATTAAAGTGATCACAGTGGATTACAGTGGAACTGCGTAGCCTTTATTGCCGTCTTCCAGCTTAGTTGGCTTTTTGTGGAAAAAAGTTTTTTCATATTTCACTTTGGACACACATACATATATATATATATATATATATATATATATATATATACATATATATATATATATATGTGTGTGTGTGTGTGTGTGTGTGTGTGTATGTGTGTGTGTGTGTGTGTGTGTGTGTGTGTGTGTGTGTGTGTTTGTGTGTGTGTGTGTGTGTGTGTGTGTGTGTGTGTGTGTGTGTGTGTGTGTGTGTATATATATATATATATATATATATATATATATATATATATATATATATATATATATATATATATATATATCTTGCTAGACCGAATTTGAATTAATATTTGCATCTCTCCTAAATGATGTCCTATGTTAGCTAAGAATGATAAGGTGTCTATAAACATGGGCAGGTGCTACATTGCCTCAAATTGCAAAGGGTGAGTACGCTCATCATGGCCTCAAAGTACCAAGTCAAAGTGTGAGTACGCTCATCGTGGCCTCAAAGTACCAGGTGTATATAGGCCCACCACAGAAGGAGATAGAACAACTGTGAACCCATGATGTGGAAATTTTTGAGGGCTAAGTAGTGCTATATCGATTTGGAGAAGTTTGGTTGATGAAGTTTGGAGACGATGAAAGGATAAACAGGTTAGCTTATTAGATGGATCAGCCAGATAAGTTTGACATTTTTGCTTGTCTTATTGCATTTCTGATTATACTCAGTAGTTGCCTGAGTGAGATAAAGGTTATTACATGATGACTACTACCAGCGTGGGGGTACCATATATTCTGGGCATTTTTCTTGGTTTTGTCAGTCATGTAGAATTTAGGTGGGAGGAAGGGCTCAGTAATATCTAATTGTTATACTACTTTACTGAATTACTCAGGTCTTCTCCTTACTGATGATAATGAGTCTGTGTTACATAACAGCTTCACAAGGTAATATAATGAATGCCTATTCAACAGGTTCAGTGGAGCAATTATCACCTGTGTCTGAGCATGCTTAGCTATGCAGTATTGAAATGCACGTCATTAGCACATAACCAGTAAGTGCAGTTACAATATATTGCTGAGTCAGTATCACTTTTCAGGCCAAATTTTCAGCAGCTGTCACTGTTATTCACATAAGTAGAAGTCGTTATCACATTGATGAATGCACAAACCAACTTTTGGTTTTTCTCCACTTGGAGTCATTGCAAGCCATCCTCACACCAGTTTATTTCTTTCATTTTTACAATTTTAAGAAATGTAACAAATATATGAGGCAAAATCTGGACACAGATATTGTTCTTTAGTTACTAAAATAGCAGGATTTGTGCTAGAATGTATTTTATGAAGGGTATGAATAGACATGGTATTATTTATTGACTTGCATGTTCTGTGATTTGCCAGAAAACCACAAATTGTATGAGAAACAGACCACAACTATGAAGCTAAATCAGGACAGTTGAGAGTTATGCAACTTCCTACATTCTCACACATACCAACACACTCACATAAGAGTAGTAACTACTACTTATACATAATTCAATCTTTCATATATTTTCCAGTCCATCAGGGTAGATAACAAGTACTATTTTACAGTTTATACTGAAATATTTTTTACATCAATTGTGAGTAGAATTTAGACTTGTTACAGTTGAGATGAAATAACACACCATTTGCAATGTTCGGTTCTAGATTTACTATTCAATCCCATCATACCTCCGCTTTTTGGGGCATTTCAGAATATCACGAATGTACGACATAATGAAGCACCTTTTTAGTGCAGATCCTCATATGTTATTATTGTTGTGTATTATGATGATTATTATTATGACTACTTTTTGTATGTTATGCATTTTTCCTTTCATTGAGAATGGAGTGTCTGGTGAATAGTTTTTGCCAACTGTTTTAATTTTAGCTTCAATTCTTCTCATTCTGCTTGTAAGCATTATCATTAGGGCTTCAGTTATGACAATTATGATATTGTTTCATATTTGGTGAACAACTTTGTCAGGGAACATGTCAGCATGCTAAGTAGTAGCTCATTACTGTCCCAGAGCCCATGGGGTAATGCATATGATATGCATATATATGTAGTCTTCCAATACATCTGCAATCATCAGTAGTAATCTGTTTGCATTTTCTTTCCTGTGCAGGTTTGTCCACCTTCTGACACTGAGATGGCTTCATGACCAGGAGAACGACAAGTGAGAGTGTTGGTATGTGGCCATTCCTACATTCACTGGGCTGCCAGCCATGCCTCCAAAACTGAAAACTGATACAACTTGAGCTTCCCCACATCCAGTGTGAAGGTATACTGGATTGCAAGAAGAGGTATGCATTGGAGCAGAGTACTGCAGTTGTTGGAAGAAAAGTGTTCCATCTACCCTGAGCTAGGGTTGCCAGATTTCCAACCAGCCAGGTAGAGACAAAAAAAAGTGAAGCCCAAAAAAAAAAAAAAAAAAAAGAAAAGGTCTTTGGTCTTTAATGCGGAACAGAGTTCCACATTAAACTGCACTAAGCACGGAGCTTCTCGTGTTTAATGCATTGCAGTTCCGCATTCAACACAAGTAGCTCCATGCTTAGCGATTTTTGATTAGCAACTATGCCTGCATACGGGCCAATTAAAAATTGTTAAACACGGAGCTACTTATGTTTAATGCGGAACACAAAAAGCTCCATGTTTAGCGATTTTTGATTGGACCGTATGCCAGGTATACGGGCCAATTAAAAAAAGAAAAAAAAAAACAAAGCAGAGGCTGGCTGGGATTTAAACCGGCAGGGCGGGACTCGGGATCAGGCTGCTGATCTCAGGACAGTCCCGCCCAAATAGGGACGTCTGGCAACCCTGCCGGAGCCCGACATTCTTGTGCTGCACATTGGAGGGAATGATGTCATCAGTCAACCACTCGGGAGGCTACAGTTTCAAATCTCAGCAGTTTTTGAACACCTGCAGTCGTGGTGGCCACGTTGTCATTTTGTGTAGTCTGACATAATTCCTCAACAGATATGGAAAACAGCAAACAGTCAATGGGCAGCACACAAGGCCAGACATTTACAGAATGGGTTCATGCATAGCTTGATGCACAAGGTCGGTGGATCTACAATCTGTCATGACAGCATCACCACAGAAGATGTTCACCTGTTCAGAAGGGATGGCGTTCACCTAACTGAGGAGGGCATTGCGTTGTTCTTGACTGACCTCCACAATGGTGTGATGAGAGCTATGCAGGATTGGTAATATGCAGGTTATGAGAAGAATGGAAAACAACCATGACCAAGTAGGGACCAGTATGGTAAGTAAGACTCTATTATTAAATGTGTTGTGTAAAATATATTTTTCTGAGTTTGGCAAATAACTGTGGTAAGGAGCTGGTAAAGATGCTGAGAAAGAACAAGTGTTTCATGAGAGTGCTAGCACGTACAATCTAATATGTCAGTGACCATCCGGCAATACTTCTTTTTTTTATTCTGCTTTTATCAGGCATGTGTAGAGCTTAGATGACAGGAAGGGCTTAGTAATACAGAACTTGATCCCTTGGATCCATTGCTGAAGGGACACATGTAAAGAGAAAAGGCATTGGTAAGGTAGACTGCTGACACTGAAGGAGGTCATGAGACTGCAGTGGTATCAGCTGTCTGAGTGGGTAGCCAGCACAGCTATTGGACAGATCAGATGGACTTGCCTACCACTGAAGTCCCATGCCTGTCCTGGGTTCATTAGTGGAGTGGCGGTCCTTACCTTTCTTATTCTCTTTACATGTATCCATTCGGCAGTATGTTGGCTACACCAAGAATGTGTATATTTACAATCATATGTGTCTACATGGTAAAACAACTGCTTCTGAATGCTGTACACATGTACATATATCAGTTTTGTTAGGACTCAGGTTATGGAAATTATGATTGTTTCATATTTTGGTAAATACCTTTGCAAGAGAGCATGTCAATGTGCCAAGTAATACCTCATTTTGAAGACAGCATTGATAGTTCCAACATGGTAAAATAATTGTGCCTGTATGTTGTACACATGTGCAGATATCAAGGTTTGTTTCAGACTTAGGTTATGGAAAGTATGATTGTTTTCATATTTTGGTAAATAACTTTGCAAGGGGGCATCTGAATGTGCCAAGTAATACCTCATTTCGAAGACAGTATTGCTGTTTCCAACATGGTAAAATAATTGTGCCTGTATGTTATATGCATGTGCAGATATCAAAGTTTGTTTTGGACTTAGGTTATAGAAATTATGATTGTTTCATATTTTGGTAAATAACTTTGCAAGGGAGCATCTGAATGTGTTACATGATACCTCATTTTGAAGACAGTATTGATAGTTCTGACATGGTAAAAGAATGGTGCCTGTATGTTGTACACATGTGCAGATATCAACGTTTGTTTTGGACTTAGGTTATGGAAATTATGATTTTTTTTCATATTTTGGTAAATAACTTTGCAAGAGAGCATGTCAATGTGCCAAGTAACACCTCATTTTGAAGACAGCATTGATAGTTCCAACACGGTAAAAGAATGGTGCCTGTATGTTGTACACATGTGCAGATATCAAAGTTTGTTTTGGACTTAGGTTATGGAAATTATGATTATTTTCATATTTTGGTAAATAACTTTGCAAGGGAGCATCTGAATATGCCAAGTAATACCTAATTTTGAAGACAGTATTGCTGGTTCCAACATGGTAAAATAATTGTGCCTGTATGTTGTACACATGTGCAGATATCAAAGTTTGTTTTGGACTTAGGTTATGGAAATTATGATTTTTTTTAATATTTTGGTAAAAAACTTTGCAAGGGAGCATGTCAGTGTGCCAAGTAATACCTCATTTTGAAGACAGTGTTGCTTCTTACAACATGGTAAAATAACTGTGTCTGTGTCACAGTTATTTTAGCCTTGTATGATTATGAAAATTATACATTTCCAATACTCCTCATTATGCCCATATCTTTGTAACGGAGCATGGTGATCACACAAATGATGCATAATTTTGAAGCTGACATTCAGACGCACAACTTCTACACTGATATGTAGGCTCTATCTGTTACAGATGATGAGATATTATGCTTTATCAATTATGAGGAAATATTATATTAATCATATTTATGTGAATATCTCCATAAAGGAGCATCACATAGTAGTGGTTAAGGTATCATTTTAAAGCTGACATTAATACTAACAAATTAAATACAAATTGTATGGGTCTACATGGTACATTGACCAAGATATTGTGCTTTGCTTTTCCAGAAAGGTAAAAAATATGCACAATATCAACATTCCTTGTCAAATATTTAATAAGGACTTTGATATGCACTGTCAACATTTATACTGTTGGAAAGGTAAGTGTCGGCTGAACAACTTTCACTTTTACATTTTTAGCCTAGCTCTTATAGTTAAAGAGTTATGAACATTTGTTTTCTGCATGATATTACAAATGGATTTTTGGAAAATGAGCTCAGGCTGCACTGTTGTTCCTATGGTGGAATTAAGCAGGCAGCTTTTTCTGAGCAGCTCTGGAGTGAATGAATTAATAGTACTGTTGTATTAAACACTGTTACCCACATTGTGCAACATAAATATAATGTGTAGGAATGTCTGTATATGACTGGTGTAATCCCCAGAGGTAATTTAGTACAACTGAGAGAGACAGAGACAGAAACAGTGAAAAGACTGACAACAAAATCCAAATAGCACATGCAACTGAGACATGAACTGTTGTATTTTAAGCACACAGAGCTTGGTCTGCATCCTGGGAGTGGAAGTAGGCTGCATAGAGAATCATGCCCACAACTGTACAGATATGTCCAGAATGTCTAGTATATCGGCCCATATCTGCAGCCTGTCACCCTGTCTCCCTGGGAAATCAGTGGGATGATCTCAGACATTTAGGCAGCAAACAGGAAATAACAACTGATTGTCACACATCTATAAGAACAAACCTGTCACACTAGCAACACCCCAAAATGTTATGAGAGTAATAAGCCACATATGTCCCATCTACACCCCCATGTTGTCAAGCTGTGACCAGAGCGTGTACAGTAACAGAGTGAGATGTATGTGCATAATACTAATGTGAAATCTGGTACTTTGTGTGGCAGCATTCAGGTAGTGCTAACAAACATTGCTCCCACAGGTACGTCAGATACGAACACTGTGCAGAGAAATGAAAGCTTGATACCCTGTACTGGTACTGTTTACTCTGGTATTGTATGGCATTGTGAGTATTGCAGTTGCTCAGAATAATAAGGTATCACTGATCACTGTCACCCACACTGTGCTACACAATATAACTGTCTAGGAAATCCTGTATGAGTGTTGTATGTCACTAAAGGTTGAAGAGGGCAATAATCTACATATGTCCCAGTTCACCTGCATGTGGTCAAGTCATGGCCAGAGTCTGTGCAAAAAGAGATGGACAAGTATGTGCATAACATCAAAATGGAATCTGGGAGGATGTGTAGAAACAGTTAGTGTCAACAAACAATTCCTCCACAGATATACTAGGTAAGAGGTGTATACTGCAAGTAAAACCAGTCCATGTATACAGTTGTCGACAGCCATATCACTGTCCAAAGCAAGGCAATAGGGTAGTGTAGTAATACTTGTAAGGTACAGATAACAGCATTGACTAGGAAAGTAATGCAAACTACAGGAATATACTAGCTGTAAGTTGACATCTTTCTCCCCCCCCACCATATCTCGAATACACTAAATACCCACCTCAATTGGTACATGATGACTCCACTGTAATGTTGGGACATATGTCCTATTGTCTGATAATTACATAAATCTCTTTCTATGCATGTGCTATGTTGAAATACTCTGACATTGGTGGCATGGTGCTATCAATGTACCTGCATGCTGTTGTTATTACCACTGTGGTCCCAATATATACATGTGTTCTGTTTGCTATGCAACTGTTCCATAACTGGTGTCTGGGTTAATGGGAATATCTATGCATGCTGTTATGCCTAATCCTGGAATGTGTTGACTATTACTAACCCACATATGTTGATAAACCATAAACATCATGGCAAGTATGGGAAAGCGGGTCCCAGCAGACCTACCTGTCCCACCTCAGCTGGCCGTGGCACTGGGCACTAGTACATCTGGGGCCCAACCCAGGACCTCCTTGTCCATTGGTCCTGCACCACCTTTGGGTAGAACCACCTCAGGGGATGGGGCTCACCCCCCTGGGAGCGGGCACGGACAGGAACCTGCCACCTGTTATCAGGTCCGGGTTGTGGTGCATAGTGAGCTCCGCAGGGAGGTCGGAGGTCTGCTACACCAGCTTGAGGGCTGTGTGTCATGACTAGAGAGTCGACCTGGCTCTATAACTCAACCCCCAGCACAGCCACCTTCAGGGCTGTGAAGATACAGTGGTGACTGCCCATGGGTGGGGACCTCAGTCCCACTTTTTTCGCTAGGGGGCTCATGGGCTTCCGATTTCCCAACACCCCTCCCCATCAAGGTGTTTACCCCCACATGTGTCATATACTGCCCCTGTATGTGTCTTGTTTGTCTTCTATGTTAACCTACCCAACCTACCTCCCCAAATATACCTACTATCCCTCTCCAACATCCCACTCTCACCTGAAAAAAAAAGGGCAATCTGTTCCAAAAAAAAATATCATCCCATACATAGCTGTCCATTTCGCACACATGTCCACTGGACACATGTAATCTGGTCTAATTGGCATCACAATTTATTATTGTTGTCCTTACCCCTCTCTCAGGGGGTTGTGTGTCCAAATCTACCTCCAAATTCAGTGTATATGCACAGCTGTTGCTGTAAAAGAAATGGGCAGCTATGAACCTTCCCTATACCCTCCTGCACATCCCTAGCTATTTTCCCTACTCTTTGTGCCCCTTTTTCACCACTTTCCTATCAACCCTTTTTTCTTTTCTTTTAAAGAAATTAGGGCAGGGGTAAGCATGAGTAAGCACTTTTAAGCAGGTTTAAGCTTGTTTGCATGGAGGTAAGCAATTCCTACACAGGTTAAGCAATTTGGAAGCTGAGTATAAAAAACTGTAACTGGAAGTTAGCAGGGCGTACCGCGCAAACCTGCTTACAACTGCTTAAAAGTGCCTTAATCACTCTGTATCCAACAGCCATTGTTCTGCACAACAACAAAATAAACAGCCATTGCAAGGTTTGAACTCAGGACCCTGCACACTACAGCCAAAGTGATTTACCACTAAGCCATGTGAGATATACATAACCCTGATGTTTTCACAAACATATCATCCAGCACAGTCATTATACAGTACAGGAAATACATTTAATCATGTAGATGTATGTGTGTGTGTGTGTGTGTATATATATATTTATAGCTAAATAGATATAACATATATATATATATATATATATATATATATATATATATATATATATATATATATATATATATATATATATATATATATATATATATATATATATATATATATATATATACACATTTGGTTGGTTACACTTCATAATCTCAAATTACTGAAATCCCAAATTTCAGTAACCCAAGACCATGAAGGCAAAAAACAGAATGCCGAAAGTACATAAGAGCGAATTTGAATATCTCAAATCCGCGCTTATGCATTTCCGTTACGTAGCATGTAGTGTTATGGTACCTGAGAATGCAGGTGAGTGAGTGTTTGTGTGTGTTTTTGTACCTTGTATGTGTGGGTAAGGGTAGGGAGGTGTAAGTGTGAGTGTTGGATTTGCTGGTGTTTATGTATGTGTGATGTGTATTTGTGTGCGAGTGAGTGGAGGATGGCGCAGTGTGTTTTTTTTTTATGTTATGTGCGACCTTGTAGTTGGTATATATAAGTAGGGGGGTGTGGGGTGCAGCCCCCTACATGTAGTGTAGGGTTGTGTGGTTTGTGTGCTGTGGTTGGAATGGAGTGTGTGTTATGTGGTGTATGGTGTGGTATTGTGAATGGTTCCACTTTATAGTCTCTGGTTATTGAAATTCAGGATTTTAATGATTTGAGATTATGAAGTAAAACCATATAGAACTATATATATATATATATATATATATATATATATATACACATACATATGCATACATCTATAGATATATATGTCTACATCTAAATGTTTATATGTATACAGCAATAAATATATGTAAGCATAAATATATATCTATATAGGTATATACATACATATATAGATAGATATAAAAGAGAACATAACAAAAACATATATGTCCACACCGTTAATGGAGGTGAGGGGATCCAAACAACATACGTCTTGTATGTATAGATACCCCCTCCCCACAGCCAAACACATCTGCCCTGCAATACAATACCTACTGCTGCAAATCTCATAACCGGGACCTGACACAACATGGGCACAAGATGTTAACAGTACGCCATCTCACCTGTATGATGTCAGACTGGTATCAGTAAAGTATCATGCAGTACAGTCTGGCTACCGTAGGGAATGTACAGTGTGGAAGCAATCAACATTCCTAAGATACATATATACAGATACAGATATGATGACACATGAATATATATATATATATATATATATATATATATATATATGTATGTATACATATGCATATATATATATATATATATATATATATATATATATATATATATATATAAAACTACACATGCACACACAGAGATAGGATGATACATATGTAGAAGGTGCACACAATACGGAACAGCCACTATGCCTACAGTTGCCACCTGACCAAATCGTCACTGTATGAGCCACCCATACAAATGACAATTGTTGTCTGCAACATATACCCACAGAGAGGTTAAAGGATATAACACCACACACAGGTATGCATACATGAGAAAGCTTTTTTTGTGTACTGTTACAGTTGTATATGTCATGTCATATAGCTGTTTAGACTCTGACATACATATAAACAGAGTAATGCAACTGTGAAACAGTTATATTAATACGGTAGTCTGGAAAGGTTGACACATGTTGCTGTCCAGGCCGAGGCCTTCAAGTAGTACAATAGTAAAGACAGACTGGGCCACAGGATAACACTCAATCAACAGTAAATAATGTATATGTATAGTCCAGCAGCCTTTAACTACACTCTGTACACAATCCCTAGGTGGTAAAGACCTCAACTGACACAACGGGATGTGTCTGTTACATAACAAGGCATAACTGACACCATCACAAATACACTGACAAACAGAACAGTCTTTATGGCAGGAAGCAGTAGGCCTGCATTTACCCAAGGTAAATTGTATGGTAATGTACATCCAGATACCTTAATGCAGCTTACCCCTGATACCCCACATGTTGTAACAGCCTAGGTTAGTTATGGTGAATCCCCCCCCTATAGACTGAATAATACAGGGCTATATACCACTGTTACAAGCACTGGCCTCTGCAGTGCATAAGGGGACACATGTATTGTGTAGGTGAAGCCCACACATAAATGGACCCAACTCCACAGTATGTGTGGGGGCTACAACAGCAATGGACTGATGGTAGGAATGGCAGCATGACATACTCACAGCCTACTACATAACAACCCCTGACAGCATGTAATATGTATAAAGCCTGGTATGTAGGTGAAGGACAGAGGCTGGAACCCAGGCCCATATGTGAAAAACTGTTGTCATACACTAAGCAAGTCGCTGGTGTTACAGGATAGTCTGCAACATACCTTTAATCAGGAATATGAAGTTAGAAAAAGACATGGATGTAGCCATGTACTGATAGCACTCAACACACACACTGCCGGTGATATATCTGACACAAGACCTATGTGGTGGACAGACAAAATATAACAGGCCCACCTCTGGCCATCAAGTGGATAGGCCCACAGTTGAGAGCTATGCAGACAGACTGCATTCCATGTTAAACAAGTATGTACGCACAAACCCTGTAACACTGCTAATATACAATGCATACAACACTACTCACACTCTGTCTGTAGTTCTGCATCCCCCTACAAATATAGCTGGCCTAAGTGTTCAGGTTCTCTTGTAAAAGGTATTGCTACCTGCTGTCTGTAATACTGCTGCCCACAGGTAGGAGGGATGTCCACCATACAGGAAAGGTAAAGGGACCACGCCCACATGATGTAGGGATTTATAGTAGTTATTTGCCATGACAGTGGTAATTGGAAGTACTACATAGCATGCTGCATGCAGGTAGCATGTGGAGGACACTGATTGGTGCAGAGGACATCACTTGATCATGTGCATCACCTAAAAAATCCATGCTGAAATCTATTCAAAGCAGCTTAATCCATTTACTGGAAGGAGACACAGAGAGAGAGAGAGAGAGAGAGAGAGAGAGAGAGAGAGAGAGAGTGACTGAAAGGAAAAACCTAAAAAAAAACATCCAGCAAAATATCCAGAAGAGACATCATTCCCACAACAGGTATGTGAAGTATATTTGCATGTAAATAACTAGTACTTGGTCAATAATAATGGGATAGATAATGTGGAATGATGTATATGTGCCATTAGGTGTTGTAATGATGTTCAGCTGAAGAACTGCTAAGGACAATAGAGTCTGTCCCTGTGGGTAGTGGGCCATATCCGTCAAGCACACAGAGCAGCACTGACCGATAAGATGTAAGGCATCATAGTGTGTGTTGTGTAATGGGAAGCATTTATATTACTGTGGCCAATAGCTGGTGGTGGAAGTAATGCCATAATGATGGACACGTGGGTTCTGCAGCCCACCTCTTGCAGGATACTCAGGTTAACCTGTATTGCAGCAATGCAGGAATGCCATATGTGTGTAATAGGGTACCTGCAATCTGGCCCTACATATACCGCCCTAATGTCAGGCTGTGTCCGTATGTGGCACCTGCCTGCATTGTAGCAAGGCAGAACAGTGCAGCTGTGCAGGAAGGTGTTGTGAGATTGTGGACCTGATGTCTGAATGTACCCCATATATAGGTATGCATATGTGTAAATATATATATATATATATATATATATATATATATATATATATATATATGGGTCTAGGACACATGCTCGACTAGCATATGTCCGAATCACAAAACATCGAACACACATACATGAAAGCGCTTAACATCTAAAAGCACTTCCATGTATGTGTAGTTCAAAAAAAATCTACATTTCTGCAGGGAGGCTTTGCCCACCCTGCACCCCCCCACACCCTCCCTACTTTATTATTCATACTCCGAGATCGCACTACAGCGGGGAAAAGGGAATTTTTCCTTACCCGCACTGTAGTCCGATCTATGAAATAGGCACACATTTACGGAAGCACTTGTCAATGTTAAGTGCTTTTGTGTATGTGTGTTCGATGTTTTGTGATTTGGACATATGCTAGTCGAGCATGTGTTCGGATCCCATAGATATATATATATATATATATATATATATATATATATATATATATATATATACACATGTATATCCACAGATATACAGATACACATGTGTGACATATATATAAACACATATATACAACATCATATATATCTACACATATATAGCTATATACCTATATGTACATGTCTACATATATACAAACACACACATAAACATATATATATATATGTAAATACATGTCCCCCTATATTACCAACCCAGTGCTGCATGCTATGTGCGAGGGAACAGCATACATAGCAATGAACACAGATATCTACAGCTTTCAGTGTGTGCAACTTGGACAGGTATGTCACATGTGATCCCCTTGTTGGGACCATATTGCCCTTGTCTGTGAAGTATGGAATGTGAATATGAGGAAGTATGGCAGGTGTAGTTGTGGAGGTGGTCAGGGTTGGTAGATAGAGAGGACAGCCTACAGGGGTGGTATGTGACACATGTGGTGGTAAACAACCTGGATGGTGTGTGTGATCTGTGATGTGGATGCCCCATGCCCCATGGGCCCCAATATGGACACAATGGGAACAAGCCTGCCACCAACTACTACTCACAACAGCATTCCATGTCCCAAACCTGCCTGGCCTGGAGGCTTTGCAGGAGGAGCATGTTGGCCCTGTGAATGTGCACTGGGTGCCTCAAGGTGATGTAGCACATCCTACATGTGTCTGTGGAGCCCATTATGAAACAGACCCTGGACCTGACCTCGGGGGACAAGATCATGTCTGTGTGTCCCTCCGGGGCAGGGGACAACAACCCCAGAGTTTGTTCCACCTGAAGGTATTGCTGGACCAAGTCATGAGGAGGCCCCAAAGTGGGTCACACATGTGATGTGGCCTGGTAACATGGGCAGATGAGTTTGGAGAGGTTGTTCTGCTGGCAAATAGTACACATACATGCTATTGTGTCACTGTTATAGAACATATGTCGGTAGTAATTGTCTACACAATCATGCATAGATAACCCCAATAACACAGAATGTCAGATGTGCAGCAACCACATACCAAGAATACCACAGGCATACATGGAACCATAGTGGCCCTAACAATGGCATGCAGGCAAATAGTCTGTAACAGGCCAGCAATGATAGTGTCCACACAGGGAACATGGCTACAAACACATTGCACAAAGTGTGGTACAATACATTATCTGGCCACTGGTAGGTATGCTGTAGCCATACCTACTGAGTTGTGTGTACAGTTTGTTGTCGCTGATATGGTGGGGGGGTGACCGTGATATCTATTAAGAACTGTGGTAACCTTGCTGCATGACTTGCTCACACCTGTGTCCATCTTTATGTCTTTCATGCAAGATGTCCCATGGAAGGCTTCTGGCTTACTCAGCAACTGAGAATGACATTGTGGTGAACCACCTCATACAGCATTATCCTGTCTTGTTTGGGCTGGCCACCCATGATCAGTAGGAGCAGACCATCCTGTGGAATGACCTAGTCCGCAGGGTCAATGACGTCGGACTGCACAACTGCAGTTATGAGCAGGTCCGACATAATTGTTCTGACCTGCTTTGCAATGCCCATCGGCGTGCTGCTGCAGTCCAGGAGGATCACATCACCACAGGGGGGGGGGCCATGCCATCCATCCCCCGACACGTGTGGAGGATCTCCTAGCCAGCCTCGTGGCACTTGCCCATCTGCATAGCCACCAACAGCCAGACACCTTTGTGGAGGTGGGTGTTACCCACACACCGGCTGAGGAGTGTGCAGGTAAGGCCACAGGGCACATCAGTAGACCACTGTTGCGTATGCATCCGCATCTGTACAGGTAGGTCATGCATATCTGACATGTCATAGATAGAGTTTGTTGCTGCATAGTAGTGATAAACAGATGTGCATATGTGGTAGTATTGTGGAAATGTACTGTTGATGTATTGTAATGCTGCACCCACCCTGTAGCAATGCCACAGGTGTGGCCACTGACTTTGCATCTCTCAACCTCTTATGTAAGATCCTCTGGTATACCACCAAGGCAGCAGCCTGTAGCTGGTGAGTATGGTTTATGTAGATGCTTGCTAATACACCGGGCATGTAATGGCTATGGTATATTCCATGTACACATCTAACACACCTACCCAGAATGCATGCCGTACATGTGCACGTATTGTTGCTGTTAAACGCACAACATCACAGTGGTGACTATGATGGGGTATTGGAAGTGTATGTCAGACACCTGCAAGATAACTAGCATCCTGTCATTGTGAAATGTGTCCACAGGGAGTAACATCATGGAGGGAGACATAGCCTTCAGTAGGGACATTTTTGGAACAACATCCATATACAGTGCAACACCAGTGTATTTTCCTGTAGGACAATGGCAACTGTTGCAGAGTTACACTATGGCATAAGGTATTACTGTGGTCCACATTATCAGCTCGGACTAGGCTGTAACATGTGGTGTTCAGTGTATGGGACACTGCAAAGTGACACATGTGTAGGCCTTACTTGACAAGTATCAGCAAAAAGGCTGAATGTGGGGGGGGGGGGGTGTCAGCATGACACACCAGTGCACTGCAGCAGGGATACTAAGGATGCTAAGAATGGCTGTATCTGCATGTTGTCAGGTTCAGGAACTGTGGCAAATGTAACCCTACCCCCACAGCAATCGTGACAACAATGTATGAACACCAAGGGATGTGCACATGAGTAGACCTTGCAATCATGCAGATTAAGGGGACGTGTGTAGGACAGACTGAACATACACTGGGAAATGCAGATAGCACACACTAGTATACCCCTGCCAGGAGTAGTGACTGCTGTAGTACATATAACAATAGGTGCAACAAACCATCATGATAAGGATGTGCACACATATGCCAACACGGAGTGTATGTATTGTGGTCAGCATCCATACACCCAACACATTCTGCAGACACTGCATGTGAAAGTGCAGGACATATGTCACATATCAGGTTCATGTACTGTTAAGATATGCTGTGATGTGGTCCCATGGCAGATCAAGGAAGGGTGCATCATATTAATAAGAGTGTGTACACCCCCCATAGCCATGGTATGCTCTGATGGTTGTCAATGTAATAGTATTGGATTGGTCATACATGGTCCGCTGATGTTGAGAGCTGTAAATCAGACATCAGGCATTCACAAATGACTTCTGTCCATATATCATCCCAGGTATGTGGTGCTGAAAAATCATTCACTCCAGAGCAGCTCAGGAAAAGCTGCCTGCTGAATTCCACCATAGGAACAACAGAGCAGCCTGAGCTCATTTTCCGAAAATCCATTTGTAATACTATACAGAAAACAAATGCTCATAACTCTTTAACTATAAGAGCTACACTAAAAATGTAAGCGCAAAAGTTGTTCAGCAGACACTGACCTTTCCAACAGTGTAAATGTTGACAGTGCATATCAAAGTCATAATGAAATATTTGGCAAGGAATGCTGATATTGTGCAATTTTTTAATTTTTTTGGAAAAGCAAAGCACAATATCTTGGTCTATGTACCATGCAGACCCATACAATTTGAATTTAATTTGTTAGTATGAATGTCAGCTTTAAAATGATACTTTAACCATAACTGTGTGACACTCCTTTCATGAGATATTCACAGAAATATGATTAGTATATTATTTCTCATAATTGATAAATAAACAAAGCATAATATCTCATCACCTGTAACAGACAGACCCTACATATCAGTGTAGAAGTTGTGCATCTGAATGTCAGCTTCAAAATGATGCATCATTTGTGTGATTACCATGCTCCCTCGCAAAGATATGGGCATAATAATGAGAAGTATTGTAAATGTATAATTTTCATATTCGTACAAGACTAAAACTGTGATATCTGTACGTGTGTGCACTGCACAGACACAGTTCTTTTACCATGTTGTAAGGAGTAACACTGTCTTCAAAATGAGGTATTACTTCATACAATGAGATGCTCCCTTGCAAAGTTATTTACCAAAATATGAAAAAAATCATAATTTCCATAACCTAAGTCAGAAACAAACTTTGATATCTGCCTATGAGTACAGCATACAGGTACCATTCTTTTACCATGTTAGAACTATAAATAATCTTTTCAAAATGAGGTATTACTTAACACATTCAGATGCTCCCTTGCAAAGTTATTTACCAAAATATGAAAAAAATCATAATTTTCATAACCTAAGTCCAAAACAAACTTTGATATCTGCACATGTGTCAAACATACTGGCACAATTATTTTACCATGTTAGAACCAGCAATACTGAATTCAAAATGAGATATTACTTGGCACATTCAGATGCTCCCTTGCAAAGTTATTTACCAAAATATGAAAAAATTCATAATTTCCATAACCATAAGTCTCAGACAAACTTTGATATCTGCACATGTGTCAAACATACTGGCACAATTCTTTTACCATATTAGAACCAGCAATACTGTCTTCAAAATGAGATATTACTTGGCACATTCAGATGCTCCCTTGCAAAGTTATTTACCAAAATATGAAAAAAAATAATAATTTTCATAACCTAAGTCCAAAACAAACTTTGATATCTGCACATGTGTCAAACATACTGGCGCAATTATTTTACCATGTTAGAACCAGCAATACTGTCTTCAAAATGAGATATTACTTGGCACATTCAGATGCTCCCTTGCAAAGTTATTTACCAAAATATGAAAAAAATAATAATTTCCATAACCATAAGTCTCAGACAAACTTTGATATCTGCACATGTGTCAAACATACTGGCACAATTCTTTTACCATATTAGAACCAGCAATACTGTCTTCAAAATGAGATATTACTTGGCACATTCAGATGCTCCCTTGCAAAGTTATTTACCAAAATATGAAAAAAAATCATAATTTCCATAACCTAAGTCGGAAACAAACTTTGATATCTGCGTATGAGTACAACATACAGGTACCATTCTTTTACCATGTTAGAACTATAAATAATCTTTTCAAAATGAGGTATTACTTAACACATTCAGATGCTCCCTTGCAAAGTTATTTACCAAAATATGAAAAAAAATCATAATTTTCATAACCTAAGTCCAAAACAAACTTTGATATCTGCACATGTGTCAAACATACAGGCACAATTATTTTACCATGTTAGAACCAGCAATACTGTCTTCAAAATGAGATATTACTTGGCACATTCAGATGCTCCCTTGCAAAGTTATTTACCAAAATATGAAAAAAATCATAATTTCCATAACCATAAGTCTCAGACAAACTTTGATATCTGCCTATGAGTACAACATACAGGTACCATTCTTTTACCATGTTAGAACTATAAATAATCTTTTAAAAATTAGGTATTACGTAGCACATTCAGATGCTCCCTTGCAAAGTTATTTACCAAAATATGAAAAAAATCATAATTTCCATAACCATAAGTCTCAAACAAACTTTGATATCTGCACATGTGTCAAACATACTGGCACAATTCTTTTATCATATTAGAACCAGCAATACTGTCTTCAAAATGAGATTACTTGGCACATTCAGATGCTCCCTTGCAAAGTTATTTACCAAAAAATAAAAAAAAAAATCATAATTTTCATAACAGTTATTTGCCAAGCTCAGAGAAATAAATTTTACACAACACATTTCATAATAGTGTTTTACTTACTATACTGGTCTGACTTGGTCATGGGTGTTTTCCATTCTTCTCACAATCATGCATGGCTCTCCTCACGCCATTGTGGAGGTTGGTCAAGAAGAACGCAATGCCCTCCTCAGTTAGGTGAATGCCATCCCTTCTGAACCAGTGAACATCTTCCCTTCCAGTGACTCTCAGAACAGCAGAAGATAGTCTTATCTTATCTGAAATAAAGCACAGGTAGACACTGACAAGGGTGCCCAGCCAGGGCACATGTAAAGAGAAAAAGCAGGGTAAGGACCACCGCTCCACTAATACGCCAAGGACAGGCATGGGGCTCCAGATGTTGGTTATCTGTAGTGTCCCATAGCTGTGCCGGCTGCCCACTCAGACTGTTGATACCACTATGGTCTCATGACCTCCTTCAGTGTCAGCAGTCTGCCTTACCTCTGCCTTTTCTCTTTACATGTGCCCATTCAGCAGTGGACCTAAGGGATGAGGGGCTGAAGTAACTGAAATCTGAAACTCAAGTGTCTCTCTATGTTTCTGCATTCAATCCTCAACAATTTGAAAGTGATTTGACTGAAAACTATACAGTTATGACAACAGTATAAGGCAGAAATCTGAGATCTGACATGCCATCCCAGGGAGGAAAAGCAACCCCAAACTCCCATTTAAACAGCAGGTATGGAAAACGTACATCCTGTGCAAAGAGCCATTATAGCAAGCATCACAGCGCCTATGACAAAGACCAGAATACTAATCATGAAAACTATACGGTTATGACAAAAGTATAAGGCAGAAATCTGTTCCTTCAGCAAAAATCTGTACAGCTGATATCACTATTCACTGAGGGAAAGCTGCAGGACCCAGATAACACACAAATACTTTAATGTAAACCTGCCATCCCAGGGAGGAAAAGCAACCCCAAATTCCCATTTAAACTGCAGTAACGTAAAACGAACATTCTGTGCAAAGAGCCATTATAGCAAACATCACAGAGCCTCTGATAATGACTGGCATACTAGCCATTTAAAAATTTAATCACATTACCAAAATACAGCCAGCCAGAAAATAAAACTGGAAATCCACTTTATTACACCACAATCAGGTATCGGGACAAAAGCGCTTAACTACTGTGGTGTCATAAAGTCGTTTTCAAGTTTTAGTTCCTGGCTGGCTGTACTTTGTTAACTCTTACATAGAAAATCATCAGCGGTGAAATTCATCTACATGCAGGCCCAGAAGGCATCAAAAATAACCATAAGGTTAACGCTTCTACTACATGACAAAACATTTTTAATGTTCTGCAAAGCAATTGTTTTTAGCTATTAATCGCATTGCAGAACATTAAAACCATGGCAGGCTACACAGCAGTAAACTGTTTACAAGTCCAGTGATGCTTAAAAGAAAAAGAACGGCAATCATTTTACTGAAAATGTATTTAGAAAAGAAATAGAAAGCACTTTCAGGCAGTTTTACAATACCTAAAAAAGAAGAATTATAGAAAACTTGCCGCTGCAACATTTAATCCACTGTGCGAGATGAGAAGAGTCCATCAACATGCTTCCCGGAACTCGAGAAACACTATTAGTTCCCACTGTTGCACGCTCTCCTAAATTTTTAATACATCTGTCGACAAAATCAACAAAATCAAAGAAGTACACAGGCAAAACGCTGTACTGCCACACGCTAGCTATAACAGCAAAAGGAAACCAACTTCGGTACACTTAAAATTCACGTAGAAAAAGTTTTAATAAAACTAAGGTGGCACACTAGCCTCTGGTGGAAGCCCGGGGAGAAAAGCTCTCTACACATCAACTTAAAAAACAGTACATTGTGCAATTAATGTTCACGTACTAGTCAAGTGCTAATGCAAATAATGCAGAAGACATTGTACTTACATAATACCAAGGTATTCAGTGAAAGCTGAACCGGCAAACTTCTTCTAGCTCCAGCGATGTGTGCAAAATAACTTTTGAGGGATCCAGTAGCAGGTAAAATCGACAAATATTTGCAGAAGAAAAGGACAGACCTGCTGCTGGACCCTCTATTTATTTGGGGGAAAACAAAAGAAATTCACGTTGGGGGTGGAGATGTGATGCAAGTGGTGGCTTGGAATGTAAGATTCCGATTGTCTGCCACCACTTGCTTTAGCGACTACTTTTTAAGTAGATTTTTAATGAAAGTTAAATGTAAGCCTAATGTAAAAACACACTGAATCGTAGCTGCATAAGATAAATTACAAGTTCAGTTACGATTTCAGTGTTTCACATTAAGCTGATCTACAAATGTACAATAAAGTTTCCCACGCTTGTGGAAGGCACTCGGGCATAACAGCTTGCAATAAGTATCTTCTCATGGCGCGCTTGGTGCTAGGCACAGATGCACCATGAGAAGGTACTCGGGGTTAATGAGTTAATTATACCCTCACCTCAGGCTTTGTGCCCACTGAGTGGCACACAGCTACAGTTATCCCACTCCACAAGGGGGGATCCACCTTGGATCCCAGGAACTACTGCCCCATCATTGTGACAAGCCTGATCTGCAAGGCCGTGGAACGTATTATCATGGAACTTATAAACAAAGACATTGGCAACCTTAAAACACTGGACTCCACCCAGTTTGGGTTCGAGAAGAGCCGATCTTGTCCCCTGAACCTTAGTAACTTCTTCAAATCAGTCTCCAGAGCCGTGGACGAGGGTAAGGCAGTCCACACAGCCTATCTGGACCTCGCCAAGGCCTTTGACACCCTCCCTCACTCTGGAATCATAGATAAACTTACTAAGCTGGGCATTAATCCCTATATCACTTGATGGGTTGCCAACTGGCTTACTGACAGAACCCACACTGTAAAAGTAGCTGACACCAAATCCAGCTCCAGACAAGTGAAAAGTGGAGTACCTCAGGGTTCAGTCCAGGGACCTCTCTTGTTTGGCATCTACTTTTCTGAAGTACAGGCCAACACTAAGGGACTCTGGCTAAAAAAGTTTGCATATGACTGCAAACTGGGAGCCATTATTGGATCCCCAAATGATATGAATACTCTACAAAAGGGCCTTACAGAAACAGATGCTTGGTGCCAGAGCCATGGGCACAAGCTCAATGCCAAGAAATGTATAGTTATCCCCTTTGGGAAAAAACATGTACCCGTAAATTATCACATAGGTGGCAGTACACTAAACACCGAAAGTGTGATAAGAGGCTTAGGGACACAGGTGAACAGTGGTCTCACCTTCAATAACCACATCGCCATAACAGTCATAAAATCCTTCTATGTGGCACACCACATCACTAGGGGCTTTTCATCCAGAAAAAAGGAGGTCATTGTCCCACTGTACTCATTCCTCATTAGACCCATTATAGAATACAATGCCCCATTTGGTATGTACCTCTCAAGACATTTGCAACAACTGGAAAGGCCACAGAAATACCTCACTAAAATAATCACAGGTCTAAAGCAGATGCCCTATGCTGACCGCCTTACAAAACTCCAGCTATACTCTGTCGCATATCGTATACTCCAAGGTAATCTCTGCTTAACATACAAGACCATGTCAAACCCAGAGCTGTTGGACATGATACACTTAAAGAAATCCCAATCCCTCTGAGCCACATGCTCCAGGAATCTAAATCTTGTCATTGCAATAAACAAAACATGCTGGAGGGATAGGTTCCTGACCCAGAGACTCCCCAGACTCTGGAATAGACTGCTCATACATGTCAAGCAGAGCGCCTCTTTGGCCATCTTCAAAAGGAACTTTTATGATTGAATGAGAGAAAGGAAATTCACCCCAGGGATCACGTCAGTCACCCTGCTAGACAGGGGTCCAGGGAAGTAAATTGTGTGGTAAGAAATAGCCAGGGAATTGTTATGGCTAGGCTTGTATTGGCCCTAGGGCTGATAGCTTAGTACCAACCTATGACCCTATGAACCAAAATGGTGCCATCATTTGACATCCCCATTTTAGCCACCCCATCCCCACACACAGTTTCAGTGCCTATACATACTCGATCACCAGTGGCCATAGCGGAGGGACAGCTGACATTTGGTGGCAGTGCACAGGAAAGTGTGGTAACCATGCCTACTGTGTCTGGTCACAGCAGGCATAGCCAGATTTCTGAAAGGGCACCACATAGGCAGATATCTCAGGGTGCTCTTGGTAGGGCTGCTGGTCATCATGCTCCTGGCAGAAGTGACACAGCTGGTACCAGCAGGCACATGTTTCAGGCTGTCATGGCAGTGCATGGACATATGGAATGTTACACCAGACAGGGCCTGAGGCTGTAGAGGGATGCTCTCACATCTGCAAGTGACAACTCCTGTGAACTGGCTGGTGCCATCCATGTGCTAACTGAGTTCATGGATAGATGGTCTGGTGAGTTGATGGCCCTCATCGACCGTGGTCTGTCCGTGCTTGAACATGTGGTGGGACCATGGTGATGGCCGCATGGATGTAGGCCTGCAAAGCCAACAGCTGGCAGTCAACATGGATGTGCTAGGACACCTAGGGGCTCCCATAGTGGCAGTACCAGCCCTGGCACTGCGGGGGAGCACTGTCCACACCACAGCAGGCAATGAGCACCTGGTCCTGACCAGTCCCAGGAGGGACCTGGTTCCCGTGGACATTTGTCATCATTAGGTGAGAGTAGCACATTGAAAACTGTACCTGGATGTGCCTATGGAACCCCTGGTAGGCACAGTCCATGTGTCCATGGCTGGAGGCAGTGAACTGCACACCCTGCCAGGTATGGTCTGCAGCTGTCCTTAAACACCTGTGTAGGGCAGCCACATGGCAGAACTTTGTACATGCATACCTACACACTATACAAACACACCTAGGGCAACCCCATACCTACACACACCACATCACCACGCCCAATTCACCTCATTACACCCCTCACCCACACACACATGGTGCCAAATGTATGGCCCGCCCTAGGCCTCTTTCAAACCAACAACACACCCTGTGCATATGACGATACCTGTGCCACATCCCTGTCATCCATACCATCGATGCAGAGACATGCTAATGTGGTTCTGATGCATACAGTCACTGTACTACAGTGTACTGCAGTACTGCACTGTAACATGTTGTAAGGAGTAAAGTGTAATGCATATATGTCAGACAGTGTAGCTATCCAGAAATGATGCATTATAGCTGTTAGTAACACTGGTTGATTGTGGTCTCTATAATGTTATCCATTTGTGTTGTAGGTGTACATGTGTCAGCATGAGGATGGTCTGCAGTCATATTCCATAATGGGGTATGGCACTGTGGTGACACCATGGCTGTGACATATCTCAGGTATATTTGAACACATGTCACAGGTTTGTATAACAGTTATTGCCTGTGCCACATGAACACGTGACCCACTTGGATGTGTATAATCTGCAACCTGATGTAGACCCATCCACATACATGCACACTCATACTTGGCAACACTGGGACTAGACCCCTACCTAGGTATGTAGTGATACTGAAGTGAGTGGCTTTCATTGCACACACCACACAGCATTTAGGGTGAGGTGTGTCCAAGGTTACATGTTACATGCAGAACATCCCCAGACATGTACAGTATGCTAATGGGGGATGTAATTGGTGTATATGGATGATACATAGTGTGACATACATTCCTATATACATTAACAAACACATAACAGGCAGACACACATCTGAGAGACCTGGGCCTATTGCTGCTAACTAACTTGATTGTGTGTCCAATGTGTTATAGGTAGGCTGCACACAGCACATGCATAACTGGCCTGAATTGTGGTATCTGTTACCTGTATGGTTGATGGTGACAGTGGTAACCATAATGTGGTATGTGGGACATATACCGGGTGTACCTTGGTGTAATGATAGTGTACACAGCACCCACATCCCCCAGTGGATATTGTACTCCCTGAAACCCATGATGACACTCTGACATACTCACCATCACACATTGGCCATGACTGTGATACATCCCATTGTATATCCTAACAGTGGTACTACAGGGATATGCATCTAATGCACATGCCACATGCATAGTAGGGTGTTGCATTGTCATGCCTCACTTATGGGCAGCAACAACATTATCTATACTACTGTGTGGCAATGGATGTTGTAATACGAGTATGCGGCCTTGGAATGCTGTACCCTACAGATATACGGACATGCACACATGCACACACTTGCTAGAACACAATGGGTATCCCACGCCTATTAACTCATTTGTACAACACTGTTGTGCTGGTACTGCAAGGCTCATGTAGCCAGTATGTAGATGAGCTTAACAGGGTACATGTAATGTTCCATACAGCAGCAGCCACAACTGACTATGGCAATGGGTGTTGCAATGGTTGTGAAGGCCTTCATGGAAGTCCCAAGTACAGGTGTGCTAACACACAGACACTGCTATACTCAGATATGCACATGTACACATGTGTCAGTACTGGGGTACATCGCTGCAGGTGGTCATAGCTGTGTACATAGTTATTGTCCAAGAAGAGATGGGTTGCATAGGGGTTGTGGGTAAGTGGTATCCTCCCACCTGCCATGTGGCAGTAGGCAATCTATCGGCAGACACTACTGTGGTGACTCTCAGGGTGAGAGTGACATGCATCAGCCAATCCTCCAAGTGCCTCCTGCACATGGCCACTGAGGTGATCAAGTTGACAGGTATGCAACATGCATTACAACACATGGTTAGTGTCTGTGATGGAGACCTGTACCCAAGGATGTTCTGTTGACTGTGGTAGTGTAGTGGAGGTACCCGTGGCATGTGGTGTGTACAGGATGTTATCTCCTATATGTATCAGTTCTTACAAAACTGAACAGACATGTCAGTGTCAATCAAGTTTAGGTTGCCTGTACATATCCCAGCTGAATACCTGCCATCTGCACATCTGTACAGGGACTGACAGTCATCGGCTTGGCAAGTAGCTATGCAGTAGGATGAATGTGTTGACAGATAGACGTTTGATAACAATATGTATGCCATAACTACATGTCATAAGCCCCCACTAGCATGTGCTGTACAGATGGTAGTCTACAGTTACAGTCCACATGTCGGATCATTACCCAGTAGGGGCTATATACTGTGATTCATCTCACACACAAAGGATACAACAGGGAGGCCTGAGAGTCCAGCTATGCCTGCAGGTGTGCCTGTTGTCAGTACTACATTTAGCACACTACTCTTACCTGGGTAAGCACTGTCAACAGTAGTACCGCCATGATACACTACATGCAAGTGTGACAGCATGTACCCTGGGATACTACCCCTGTATGTAACACATTCACATGGATAACAGTGCTGTACAGGCCTCATATACATCTGTGTCCCACACATGGCACTCACACCCCTTGCTACTGTAATGTCAGCACATAGGCACATGTATTGTACATGGCATTACATACACTTATTACAGATGTCATTACCCTGCTATGTTATTAGATCGGGTTGTATAAACTGGTTACCAGAGCTAAGCCATGCTTAGCAGGTATCAACATTGCTGCACTATAACAGCTAAGCTGATTTGTGCACTGGTAAGCATAGGCTACACTGTATATGTGCCCATACATTTACCCATAGCTTATTACAGCTTAGCTTCATGCAAACCCACTTAAAGCTGCTCAAAACTGCCTTAACAACTCTGTATCTGACAGCCCTTGTTCTGCCCAGCAAAAAATGAGCAGCTCTTGTACTCAAGGCCCTGTACACTATAGTCACAACACTTAACCACTAAGCCATGACCACTGTGAAAACATCTGTTGTTTTTCCAATATATCTGTCAATACACATTTTGATAAGTATTGAACAATTGCCTTTACTTCCACAATTGTGTAGTACTTGTTATTAATATGACTGTTGCATCACATATGTCATTTTACCATAATGTACACATAGCAGATACATATGGTGAGATACATCTGGGTGGGTATATACAACCATGAGGTTTACACATGACAGAAATATGGATATATACATATAATAGGTTGATATATGTCTACATATACATACACGTGTATTCATACATATGTCTGTATACACATCTGCATAGTGCAACATATATATGGCCATGTGTACATCTCTTTGTATGTACACACACACACACACACACACACACACACATATATATATATATATACATATATATATATGTATATATATATATATATATATATATATATATATATATATATATATATATATATATATATATATATATATATATATATATATATACATATACATATATATATATATATATATATATATATATATATGTATATGTTTATATAGATGTATGTATATATAGCTATATATGTATGCACATCCTATGTGTACAGATATGCCTATTTATGTAGATATATATGTAGATATCTATAACTATATGTGCATACATATCTATTCCGATATACCTAGTACTGTCAATAAATAGGTTCATAGGTTCATAGGTAGGTACTAGGCTATCTGCCTGAGGGCATTTTTAAGCCTAGCAAGAGTGTGTCAGCTTTTGCCACCCCATTGATTAATTAACTGAGCCTCTGTCAAGCAAAGCCAATGAAGTGATCTCAGGGGTGTATTTTCTGACACCCATCCACTCGTCAAGGCTTCTCTTGAAGAGTGTTAGTGAGGGGCTCTGGCTAATGTAGATAGGAATTTTGTTCCAAAGCATGGGGAGTCTCTGTGACAGGAATCTATCACTCCAGCATGTTCTATTTATTGTTGTGGTGAGGTTTAGCTCACTAGAGCGAGTGGCTTGCAGTGACTTGAATTTCTTTAGGTGGAGCATGTCCATCAATTCTGAGTTGGACATGACTTTGTAAGTCAGGCAGAGATCACCTCTGAGTAAGCGATATGCCACTGAGTACAGCCAGAGTTTTTTTCAGTCGGGCTGCATAGGACATATGTTTGAGGCCAGTAATCCTCTTGGTGAGGTGCTTTTGTGGTCTTTCCAGCTGTTGGAAGTGTCTTGTGAGGTACATGCCAAATGGGGCATTGTACTCTATGATGGGTCTGAGGAGTGACGAGTAGAAGGGCACTATAACCTCTTTATTTCTAGATGCAAACCCCTTAGTAATTAGATGGGCCACACAGAAGGATTTCCTAACTACTTTGGCAATATGTTTGTCAAAGGAGAGATTACTATCTACCTGGGTCCCCAGATCTCTTATTACCTCTTCTGTATTAAGGGGGCTGCCACCTATGTGGTAATTCGTTGGTGTTTTGTTTTTCCCAAACCGGATGACTATGCATTTTTTGGCATTTAGCTTGAGGCCATGACTTTGACACCAGGTGTCTGTCTCAGTAAGGTCTTTTTGAAGGATGTCCGTGTCAGCCGGAGAGTCAATTATGGCTCCCAGTTTGCAGTCATTGGCAAACTTGAATAGCCATAGTCCTCCTGTGTTTGCCTGTACTTCTGAGAAATATATGCTGAACAGTAGGGGTCCCAGAACCGAACCTTGCAGGACACCACTTGTGACTGGTTTAGAGTCAGACCTGGAGCCAGCTATTCTTACCATGTGAGTTCTCTCTGTAAGCCAGTTGGCAACCCATCTTGTAATGTAGGGGTTTATGTTCAGGCTGGTGAGTTTTTCTGTAATACCCGATTGAGGAATGGTGCTGAACACCTTGGCAAGATCAAGGTAGTCTGTGTGAACCACCTTTCCCTCATCTATGGCCTTGGTGACTGTCTCAAAGAAGTCAACCAGGTTTAGTAGGCATGATCTGCCCTTAACAAAGCTGAACTGGGTCGGATCAAGTGTTTGGACGTTCTCAATGTCTTTGTTAATGAGTTCCATGATGATGCGCTCCATAGCCTTGCAGACCAAGCTAGTCAGGCTTATGAGGCAATAGTTACCAAGGCCAGTTGTGGCCCCTCCTTTATGGAGTGGAATAACCTTTGCTGTGCACCATTCTATGGGCATGTAGCCTGTGGAGAGGCTGAGTTTGAACAGTGTGTTTAGGTGGGGGATTTGTTCATTCTGTAGTTCGTGCAAGACGCAGCCTGGGACACCATCTGGCCCCATTGATGCTGTGTTTTTGGCTTTTGAAATGGCTGTTTTCACCTGTGCTTCTGTGATTTCTGGGACACTACACTTTTCTGGTATTGTTGTGGGCCCTTTAGAAGGTGAGAGGAGATGAAGTTTGCACTGAATCTATCTGCCAGGATGTTGGCAATATCAGTAGGTTTAGTATATTTTGTGCTATTTTGCACTAGCTCAGAGCATATCTGTGAGTTGCCACTTAGATTCTTGACATAGCTAAAGAAAGCTTTGTAGTTATCTTTCGAATCCTTGGCTATTTTTCTTTCGAAGTTAGCCTTGGATGATTTTATGAGGGACCTTAGTTTCTTACTGATACTGATCAGGGATGTCTTTCCTTCTTGGGATTTGCTTTTTTCTGAGCTAGTTTCCTCCTTCTGTTGTATAACCTGTTTATGGCAGGGGTCCACCAGACTGGTTTCCTTCTCTTAGGGGAGTGAGTCTTGGTCTTGCTAGGGATGGAACAATCCATGCATCCTTGTAAGTGCTCATAGAGTGCAATTGTAAAGGATTCTGCATCTTGGGCACTGTTATCCTTTAGCATGGGGGCTGTGAAACTTACCACCTCTGCCTTAAGTAGGGTGAAGTTTGCTTTAGAAAAGTTTTTCACTGTGGTTTCCTTGGTTGGGGGTGGTTGTGGGGTCTGGACATCCAGGGTGATTAGTTTATGGTCTGATCTAACCAGTGATGGGTTGACCTCCGGTACGGAACACCTGTCGCCCATGTTGGTGGTGATCAGGTCCAATATGTTGTGGCCTCTGGTAGGGGAGTTTACCAGCTGATACAGGGCATTTGAGTTGATAAATTCCAGGAAGTGCTGAGCCTGGGAGTTTGTACTCAAGTAGTTTTCCCAGTTAATGTTAAGGTAATTGAAATTGCCCAATATCATGATTTTCAGTAGGACCTACATGTTTTCCAGTGTCTCCAGAAAGGCGAAGTGGTGGTCATGGGTCATGGAGGGTGATCTGTAGCAGGCCACAATTTGCATTGCAGATTTGCCCGATGTTAGCTGCACATGGATGATCTCAGAGGTATCATGCTGTGCCACTAACCTGGAGGTGCGAGTATCCTTGATGAATATGGATACACCCCCTCATTTTGTGTTTCGGTCCATGTTCTGTGGCCGAAATGTGTGGTATGAGTTGCAGCCCAGTAGTGCTGGAGTGCTCTCTGGAGCCTTGAACAAGTTTTCATTTACTGCACAGATGTCAACGTTCTGCATACTTAGGAGTGCTTCGAGCACATGCATTTTGAGTTTTAAACTCCTGGCGTTGAGTAGCATAACCCTCATTTTTTTACTTGTGCTGTTTACGGTGGTGGGTTTGAATTTTGAGCCTCACCTAAAAAAGGCACTATGGGGGCAGCAAGAGCCTTGGCCAATATTCGAAAGCCAAAGGGTGACCATGCAAGCTGTCTCTTGTGAAGCAACGCGGCTTGTCGAGCATGTCATCCCAGGCTAACAGACACTGGATCCCCTTTGAATGACACCAGAAGCTTAGCCAATTGATGAAATTGATATTTTTTTCTTTATACTGAGGTATCATTCTTGGTGAGGGCAGGATGCTACTCAGGTTCAGGGTCATACCCGCCTGGGCTACATGGTCAGAGAGCTCTTCCATGTCTCTTTTCTTGAAGTCCAGGGAGGTACATCTCAGGTCATTCACACCAACATGAACAATGACAGAGTCATAGCTTTACTTGTTCTGGAGTGACCTGAGTGCTTGTGTTATGTGGTGGATTCTGGATCCCAATAGGCAGCTAACAGTAACCTTCTCCTTGTCCAGCCTAGTGAGTGGGGCATCAGTGTGCCTGACTATTGAGTCACCTATTACTAGTGTGTTAGGTATGTTATTTTGCCTTAAGGGCTGTGATTCTGTGGCACATTGATTTTGTGTTCTATGTGTTGTCTGGTTTGTGACGGGAGGTGCAGGTTTTGTGGGTGTCTGCTTTGGAGCTCTCTGATGCTTTTGCAGCTTTTTATTTAGAGCCTCTGAGTATGATTTTGTGTATTTATGTGTATTTTTTGCCAGTGCTGGTTTAGTATGTCTATGTGAGGCTGGAGGTGTGGTGCAAGTGTTAACCTTCTCTTCATGAATGTCTGTTCCAGCCTTGGGTGGAGAGACCTTAGCCTCAAGTTTGGCTGTATAATTACATCTCTCGCATATGTTAGTGTTTTGTGGTAGGAGGAGAGGGCTGTCTGTGTAAATGAGGCAGCTATAACATTGCCTCAGGATACCCAGATTCACCAGCTGGACTGGAGAGTACACCTGAAGTCGCCCTTTGGTTATGCCTGAATAGTAGGATGAGCTGCTTAGTCGCTTGGATGGTGAGGGTTGGATAAAGAGCCTTGCCCTGCTGGGCAGTCAAGTGTCGGGGTATTTTAGTGCTATCTATTAGGTCTGAGCAAGTGCTGGACTGTAGGATGCTTTTTGAGTGCTTAGGTTGAGAGTTAGACTAGTTTCAAGTGGAAAACTGAAGAGGAGACTTAGTGGAGCCGGAAATAAATTAACCCTAGCTAACCGGTGCTGCCCGGCGCATAAAACCATGCAAACGCAGTTTTTAAACTACTAACTTCTGGGCTGGAACCATGCCTCCAGGGACAGATGGCTGCTCAAAGTTCCCCTCTCTCACAGGTGAACAGAGAAACTTCCCTCTATCCAAGTAAGGTATGGGCAACTCAGAAACTTGTAACATAGCCCTGAATTCAGCACTAGCCTGAAAACTGGATTATACTAGCTTAGAAAGGCAGGAAACAAGAATTTTTTTTTTTTGAAAAAATATGGATAAAACAGTAAAAAGTACACTTAAAACAGCTTTAAACGACTACAAGCGATCAGAAAAGGCTATCACACTTTAGTGTGTAGCCTACAACAGTTAAACAATTTATTTAAACAAAAAACAACTTTTTAAAAGTGCAGGCAGTCAAATAAGTATAATATGTAGAAAAAAACAAGCTTTTAAATCACAATAAGTGGTGGAAAAATCAGCATTTAGGCGGAAAACAGTTAAGTACAGCAAGAAAATACAGAAAACTGATACTCAGTCACTCCAAAGTCTCTCTTTTAAGCTAGAAGGCTTGTATCAGTTTAAGGCTTTCTATTGCTTTCCAGTAGGTTAGTTACAGGAAAGATGGGAAACAAGTGCAGATGTGGTCTTTTAAACCAGAAAGTTGAAAGAGATGGACAACTTCCCGGTTAATCAATAAACTACAATTCCTGGGCCAAGAACCACTCCTCTTGTGGTAGACAGGCTACCTAGTACTTACCACTCCCACTGATAAGCTAGAAGGCTGCAATCCAACACAAAGGCTTGGGGGGCTCAGAATCTTACAAACAGTCCTGGATACAGCAAATCTGTACCTGGACTAGACTAGTTATGGGAAAGGTGGGGATCAAGTGCAAACACGGGCTTTAAAAACAGAAAGTTGAGAGAGATGGAAAAAACTGCCCAAACGGCCAATAAACTACAATTTCTGGGCCAGAACCACTCCTCTTGTGGGAGATAAGCTACCTAATGCTTACCACTCCCACTAATAAGCTAGAAGGCATCCCTCCAACACAAAAAGGCTTGCAGGGCTCAGAAGCTTACTAATAGTCCTGGATACAGCAACTCTGTATCTGGACTAGGCTAGTAACAGGAAAGGTGGGAAACAGCGCAAGTGCGGCTTTTAAATCAGAAAGTTGAAAGAGATGGGAAAAACTGCCCAAATGTCCAGTAGCTACAATTTCTGGGCCAGGAGCCACTCCTCTTGTTGTAGATAGGCTACCTAATGCTTACCACTCCCACTGAGAAGCTAGAAGGCTTCCCTCCAACACAGAAAGGCTTGGGGGGCTCAGAAGCTTACAAAGAGTCCTGGATACAGCGAATCTGTACCTGGACTAGACTAGTTACAGGAAAGGTGGGGAACAAGTACAAATGCAGGCTTTTAAGCCAGCAAGTTGAAAGAGATGGAAAACTGCCAAAACGGCCAATAAACTACAATTTATGGGCCAAAACCCACTCTTCCCATGGTAGATAGGCTGCCAGATGCTTACCACTCCCACTGATAAGCTAGAAGGCTTCCCTCCAACACAGATAGCCTTGGGGGGGGGGCTCAGAAGCTTACAAAGAGTCCTGGATATAGTAAATCTGTACCTGGACTAGACTAGTAACAGGAAAGGCAGGAAACAAGCACAAACACAGGCTTTTGAATCAGAAGGTTGAAAGAGATGGAAGAGCTTCCCAAACAGCCAATAAACTATAATTTCTGGGCCAGAAACCTCTCCTCCTGTGGTATATAGGCTACCTAGTGCTTACCACTCCCACTGATAAGCTAGAAGGCTTCCCTCCAACACAGAAATGCTTGGGGGGCTCAGGAGCTTACAAATAGTCCTGGATACAGCAAGTCTGTATCTGGACTAGACAAGTTACAGGAAAGGCAGGAAACAAGCTAGGATTTTTCTTTTTACAGAAAAGCAGCTAAGACAGCAGTAAATACAATTCAAATTCTGTGCAGACTAGCACACGTGTATCAATATTACGGCAAATACAGTTTAATTAAATGCAATTAAATTAACAAATGACTAAAAAACAAGTGCAGCAGACATTAAATTAGAAGGCTACTAACAAGCAGTAATAAGTGCAGAGTAAGAACAACTGAACAGATAGCACGCAGAACAGCAACTAAGACAGTTACAGTAAGAGCAGCTGAATATATATATATATATATATATATATATATATATATATATATATATATATATATATATATATATATATTTTTTTTTTTAGGGAGGGAACACAGCAGGATTAAGAGGCTGCAGGGGTTGTCCTTCTCAGATGCTCTCTTTGTACACAGTAGAAGTGCCTGAAATCAGAATATGATCTCACTGCACTCAGTTGGGTGAGCAAATGAGATAGGCCCAGAAGGAGTATTCAAATACAAACTTACAAGAGGGGCTGGCAGTTTCAAAACCACCAAGATTAACAGACAAGAACAGGGAGGGTGGGTGGGAAAAACACAGAGGAGACAAGAGACAGAAACAGTGCAGCACCACTATAAATAATAGGCAAGTGTATAAATACAGCGCAGTGCAAATTAAGTTGCAAAAAGTGTACTTATCAGTTTGAAATAGATTCCAATTCTGCAGCACACAGCAAATTTATCAGCTTTCCAGCAGTTCACAGAAATGCAGTCTGTATTGGAATTACAGCAAGATACACCTCAGGCAATGACTAACAGCTAGGATGTGGGCTGGCTCAGCAACCCTCTCCTTGAAACTATCTTGAGCTACCCTGAGAAAAAAACACAGTGGAGACAACAAGAGACAGAAACAGTACAGCACCACTATAAATAATAGGCAAGTGTATAAATACAGCACAGTGCAAATTAAGTTGCAAAAAGTGTACTTAGTTTGAAATAGATTCCAATTCTGCAGCTCACAGCAAATCTATCAGCTTTCCAGCAGTTCATGTAGATATCCATAAGTATATGTATCACTACCTATATATGTGTAGACATGTATTGCTGTGTGTATATATATATATATATATATATATATATATATATATATATGGGTCTACTTCTAATGACCGAAACGCCGATTCGCCGACAGTGAAATCACCGACGCCAGAAAACCGACAACACACAAACCCGACAACGCGAAACACCGAACACCATAACACCGACACACTACACGTAAACAACACAGTACACTACAACACATATCCACTAGCCCTAACCCAAACCCTAACCCTAAGGTCCGACACTACCGCACACTCTCCCTACCTGCACCCTAACCCTAACTCACTTACACACCCCGAACCCCAAGCTCCGACACTGACACTCTCCCTACCTGCACCCTAACCCTAACTCACTTACACACCCCAACCCCAAGCTCCGACACTACCGCACACTCTCCCTACCTGCACCCTAACCCTAACTCACTTACACACCCCAACCCCAAGCTCCGACACTACCGCACACTCACCTATCACACACCCTAACCCTACATCCCTGAGTATTGCACACTTACCTGTCTGCTCCCTACTCCTAAATCCCTCACTATCGCATACTTACCAGGTCGCGCTTACACATTCCCCTTGTCGGTCTTCCGTCTGTCGGGATTCGAGCGTGTCGGTCAACTGCGTTGTCGGTCGTTTCGTGTCGGTGATTTCACTGTCGGCGAATCGGCGTTTCGGTCATTAGAAGGAGACCCATATATATATATATATATATATATATATTGCTGTGTATGTGTGTGTATATATATATATATATATATATATATATATATATATATATATATATATATATATATAGGTGTTTGTATGTATATATATGTACATATACATATCCATCTATGTATGTCGATATGTATATGTGTATATATCTATATAAATATATGGATAAGTTTATATACATATATGTTCACCATATGTCCTGAACATGGAATGGAGCCCTACCTCTGCCCCAGTAGTCCCAACCTGTTAGTGCAAGGGGACGTCAGGTATGTATTGCAGGTATATATGTAGACTATTGCTACTGTAATAGGGGTTGTCTTCACAGGCATGTTGTGTGTGGGAGGTCACATCTGCTTTTAACATGTGCACCATTGGCTACTGACAGACATCCTAAGGACATCATAGTACACTACCACTGCTAGCACAGTAATGATCCTGTGGACTACATCAGTGATATGGCCAATAAATGTGGACAGTCTGACACACTCTGGCCAGTCCAGAGGTATAGACAGAACCCCTTAGTGCAAGACATGTGGACCAAGCCTGACAATGTGGATATTAACAGTCATGTAGATGGGTATATCACATAAACACTGGGATACATATGCCCACATAGGTTATGCATTCACACACTCTTGTCTGTCCTGACACATAATAACCACTGGTGCAGAGGTCACATGACCGCATACTACCCAGTAGTTAGTGACATACATCTGTTCAGCATCCCAATGCTTTGTCAGAAATACATGACAGTTATGGTGGCCCAGCAACAGTACATCTGGCAAATATCTGAACATAACATCACACTGGGTAAGTACACTAAGCTGCTAGGCATGTAACAAAGCACTATGCAAACTACAGGCAGTCTGCCTCAACACTGGCCTACATTTCTTATTGGGGATAACACATGTACCTGCAAATATAGCAGGCTTTACAGGCATGTTAGAGCACAGAGTAACAGACACCTGTGTGAAAGTGCATACCCACAGCCAATGTGAACACAGCCACATATGGTAAGCTAGCTTAATACTACAGTATATGGACTGTCCGATCAACACCATCCTCATATGTGCCACTCACACACTAGCCCTACATATACTGGGCCACTACACAGTGTGGTCCGATGCCTGTTTGTGGTATGGGACATGTGTGTGTTTGGCCCTACAAACATGTAAGCCGATAGGGTACCATACACAGGAGCAGCATGTAACATCAGATAGAAGAGGACCAAGAACAATGACATCTACCACAGTCTGTATACAGGCCAAGGTACATATTCACAATGCACACACTGTCGACAATCACCATAATTACACATACCTCAGTACTGTACACACAACCACAGAATGCCCAGGTTATGTCCTCAGATATAACCCCCATACTATTCATAATGTGCAGCAGTCTGATATCTCACTGACTTGTTATCAGATATGATGTCAATAAATTATGGTGTACAGAACATATGAACCTCTTACTGCATGACATATGTACAAAGGCTGATAGAGTTGTGGCTGAAGGCACAAACACAGGGCCAGTATTGACATGTTGTTTTGATAACCTCATACAGTTACTGCTGTAACAGGGTTTGTTGTGCCATATGTCCTGTGAAGGATATGAAGTCAGTAACTCTCATAGCTGTCGCCATGTACTGACTGCAATCCTCACACTGTGCTTCTGCAGTTCAGAGATAGGTGCTCTGTGAGTAACACAAGAAACAAAAGGCACCACACACTGCCCAGTCTGCATATGACGCTACAGAAGGGGGTTTCCTCAGAAACATAGCACTGTCATGACAGGTATTAAACATGTAGACCAGCCATATCCACTCACACCCTGTTAAACCAACATTACTCCAAATGCAGAATAGCAACATTTACATTCTGTAGTCATGTCAGGCACACCCCCTCCTGTGTGTTAGCCTGTTTCCACAGTGTATGTAGTTAGAGGTTAATCCCCAATCCATCTGTGATGCTGTTTGCCAAACACCAGATCTAGGTCCTGATTACAGTGAATGTAAAGGCCCAACACCAACAGGATGTTCCTAAATATTGGAGTGTGTTTCCATGCAATTGGCTATGGGAATGTTACCACAGTTGTTCCACATGCAATCAGCTAGAGGAGGGCTACAATTCATGCAGAGGCCATCAGCTGATCATGAGCATCACTTACAAAACACATGCTGCTGCCTAAGCAAAGCAAGTGCAGTTCTCCACATCCATCAGAGACGGAGTGAGAGAGGCAGACAGAGGCAAGAATAAGTCAGGGAGGGGGTGGGAGAGTAAAACTTAAGCATGTTTGTGTCACACACTTACTAGTACAGGGTATCAAACCCCTGACTATGTATTGCTATCACATATCTATGCAGTTATTGGATGCGCCACATAGCTTACATGTTAAGAATCTGTCCAAATGTATATGTGATGGTGAGTGACATCTACAACAGTGATATGGCAGTGAAATGGTAGGTGTAGTACACGTGCCTGTCCGCATGCACAGGTGTCAGCATCAACACAGCCACACTCTCTCAGGGACTCACAAACGTGGCAGGGTCAGGAATACACTTCCTCACTAGTTAGTTTGCCAGAGCTTATATGGGCAAAGGGTATGTGGAGGTGTCTGACATCAGACAGCATGCTTCATTATGCCAATGGGGGTCATAGTGAGTGTGAATGTGGTCAAAAGTATCATACACCACACACACAGACACAGGGTGCCAATACTGACATGCATGCGTGCATTGCTTCATGGGTGCATAGTGGCTGACTGTGGCAGAAGGCTATACAAGGCTAGTTGAAGGGTATACCTTGGCATCAGACCACACCACAATGGTCTGCAATGTGGCTCAGGGGTGTAGTGTCTGGACTGGCCCACACAGGTGGGTATTATATTCATCATCCAGTCACCTGGGTAGCTATTGTGTGTGGCCATTGCTGTTCAATGCTTGCCATGTATGTTTTCTTTAGTCCATGACATGGACACTGGTATGTGCGCACATGTCCCACATGCATGTACAGAGACATGTGGAACTGTAACTGAGGTGTCTGGCCCATGTTGTGTACACAGATTGTTATAATCAGATGTGCCTGCCCTGGCCTCATGTGCTGGAAACAGGTAATGGACAGCAGGTTGACCCTGCACCCACATTGATAGCATAATGCAGGTATTCCCTGGTGTCAGTGTCATCTGTCCATATAGGGCATGTGTATAAGGCATGGTATGTCCTTTGTAGGTCACATTTGATGGCAACACAGGTGTTGCAGGTGTCCAACGGGGAGCATAGTGATGGCACACTGTCTGCATGTACGTGCATATTTTACTGATGGACAGGGTGCCCTGCCCTCTGCCATCCACTACAATCACACCATGGTTACTATCTGTGGGCAATATGCAGGGTACTATGAACATAGCAGTGAGCATAGTGATGGCACACTGTCTGCATGTACGTGCATATTTTACTGATGGGCAGGGTGCCATGCCCTCTGCCGTCCACTACAATCACACTATGTTTACTATCTGTGGGAAATATACAGGGTACTACCAACATAGCAGTTGTTTCCTAGGCAAGTGTATTTGTGTATGAGACAATGGTTGAGAGTGTTCTCTGTGTAATACATGGGTTGCAAACTTTGTTCGCCATGCCTTGATGTCACATGTAGGGGTATGGATAGCCATCCCAACCTCTTGGCTGGTTCACATCTGTTATCCTTGTAAGGTGGACATTGTGACATATAATAGGGCCACCGTATAAGAAATTTGTAAAACTCCCTCCACAATGAGTCCAGCTGTTACACACTCACAGCCACCTCCACACAGGATATGAATGACAAACAGAAACACACACGCCTGCTATGTCGGGGATTAGAACTCCTACCTAATTAGTTGATTACACTACAGCAATACGCAGTTATAGGGCATGCCACAGAGATTACTAGGGTATTCCTTCCCCAAAGGTGCATTTTAGAGTGAATGACATCAGCAGGCTTGCCAAAGTAGGGCATTTGATCTGTAGTGAGTGTCACTAGCCTAAAATGCATTGCTCCCTACACAAAGAAACAGACACACAAACAGCCATACTTGCCATGTGTGGAAATAGAACCACTATCATAATACTACATCACACCACAGCATTATGCTGTTATAGGACGCGCCACAGAGATTACAGGCCTACATATTTCCCAAAGGTGTATTTCACAGTGAATGACATCAGCAGCCTTGCCAAAGTATGGCATTTGACCTGTAGTGAGTGTGACTAGCCAAAAATGCATTGTTCCCTACACAAATATCCACACTTGCCATGGGCAAGACTAGAACCCCTACCAAAGTACTATATCACACTACAGCATTACGTTGTTATAGGATGCGCCACAGAGATTACTAGACTACACCTTTCCCAAAGGTGTATTTCACAGTGAATGACATCAGCAACCTTGCCAAAGTAGGGCATTTGATCTGTAGTGAGTGTGACTAGCCAAAAATGTGTGGGACTAGAACCCCTAGCAAAGTGCTATATCATACTACAACATTACGCTGTTATAGGACATGCCATGAAGATGACTAAGCTACACCTTTCCCAAAGGTGTATTTCACAGTGAATGAAATCAGCAGCCTTGCCAAAGTGGGGTATTTGAATTGTAGTTTGTGTGTGACTAGCCTAAAAAGCATGGCTCCCTACACAGACAGAAACACACACAGTTGCCATGTCTGGGATTAGAACTCCTACCTAATTAGTTTATCACACTATAGCATTACGCAGTTAAAGGATGCACCACAGAGATTATTGGGCTACATTTTTCCCAAAGGTGTATTTCACAGTGAATGGCATCAGCAGCATTGCCAAAGTAGGGCATTTGAATTGTAGTGAGTGTGACTAGCCTAAAAAGGCATTGTGCCCTACACAGACAGGGACACAAACCCACACATACACAGTTGCCATGGCTGGGATTAGAACTCCTACCTAATTAGTTTAGCATATTACAACATTATGCAATTACAGGGTGCACCATGGAGATTTGTGGGTTATGCTTTTCCGAAAGGTGCATTTCACAGTGAATGACATCAGCAGCCTTGCCAAAGTAGGGCATTTGAATTTTAGTGTGCGCGATTAGCCAGAAAAGCATTGCTCCCTACACAGACAGTTGCCATGTCTGTGATTAAAAAGACAGTTGCCATATCTGTGATTAAAACTCCTACCTAACCAGTTTATCACACTACAGCATTTTGCAGTTATAGGAGGTGCCACAGAGATTACTGGGCTACACTTTTCCCAAAGGTGTATATCACTGTGAATGACATCAGCATTCTTGCCAAAGTAGGGGATTTGAATTGCAGTGAGTGTGACTAACCTAAAAAGCATTGCTCCCTACACAGGCAGAGACACACATACACAACTGCCATGTCTGGGATTAGAACTCATACTTAATTAATTTACCACACTACAGTATTACACAGTTATAGGATGCACCACGGAGATTACTAAGCTGCATCTTTTCCAAAGGTGTATATCACAGTGAATGACATCAGCAGCCTTGCCAAAGTAGGACATTTGGATTGTAGTGAGTGTGACTAGCCTAAAAAGCATTGCTCCCTACACAGACAGAGACACACACACCTATACATGTGCCATGTCTGGGATTAGAACTCCTACCTAACTAGTTTAACACACTACAGCATTACATAGTTATAAGATACGCAACAGAGATTATTGGCCTACACCTTTCCCAAAGGTGTATATCACAGTGAATGACATCAGCAGCCTTGCAAAAGTAGGGCATTTGAATTGTAGTGAGTGTGACTAGCATAAAAAACAATGCTCCCTACACAAACAGATAGACACACACAGTTGCCATGTCTGGGATTAGAACTCCTACCTAACTAGTTTATTACTCTAAAGCATTACACAGTTTTAGGACACACCACAGAGATTATTAGGCTACTTCATTCCCAAAGGTGTATTTCAAAGTGGATAACATCAGCAGGCTTGTCATAGTAGGGCTATGGGGAGGGCAGTGTGTGCATGGGCCATAACCCATTCATCTAGAGGTTGACACACCACATGCAGGCACATGCAGGGTTATATTCCACAGGTACATGTATCACTTGCACCACCTAGTCTGTAATGCTGATGGATATCAGTGGCTAACTTTTAAAGTGAATGACATTTACACATCATGTGGTTGTAGCCATTTGGCTGTGTGCTGGGTGGGACAGGCCTCATGATAGTTGGCTCTTTGTCACAGTCACTCTCTTCCACACATACTATGTATTTCTACTTTTGGCATATTATAGTGTGTTGTCCTTGGATATATGTCTGTATTCCTATCTAATGTGTGTACAAAACATGACTGGTGTATACTGAGGAGAGTATGCACTAACATCTGCAACTGTCAGATATGTATGGACCACTGTTGTTTGCAGACATGGGCTTCATTTGTTTAAGTGTGTGAGCATGCCTAGTATGCCCTTCTGTAGTGAATGTGTGGATCCATTCCAGGTAGTTTGTACTCCAGTGCAGACCTATGTGTTGTATACCTACAGGTAGCAAACTGTTTTTGCAGGGTATCTGTAGATCATTTGGCAATATGGTTTCAAACTGTGCAAGGGATAGTATATACCGTAAGTGATTGTGTCTGTGCTGCTTCTGTTACATGGTACTGGCATTAGCAGATATATTCAGAAATGTGTACTGTTATACACTGTGATGTTTTATGTTCGCAAGTACTGTCAGGTGGGCAATCTTGCTCACAGTGATGTCCTGGGGAACAAGGGTGAATGCAGCTGTATCTGCTATTGTGGGCAAATGCCTATATATTCATAGACAGTTATGCCATTTTGAAGGGGGAGCTACAGACACTTGATGTTGTGTCTGTGTATCTGGTTCAGCACATTGGTACAGTGCTGGCAGAGGATCCCATACTTGTAGCTCCATCAACATGACAGTATGGTCTTATCTTGCTGTGGCAATACCTCACAGCTGTACAGATTCACACAGTTTACCCTGAGGCAGGGGTCATAAGTCAGGATATTACCCCTATTGTGATGTACGGGCAGGTTTGTAGTCACCCATTTATGTGTTTGCAGCCAGGGATAGTGTGTGCGCACAGCTGTGTGCCGGACCCTGCACATTCCATGCTGCCCATGCTCCCCCCGTATTATTCTGTCCTCTTCCATACAATATGCATATATTCTCTGATACTTTCCCTAAAGTTATCACCTCATCACAGCTGTATTTTGGTGTTGGTCCACAGTTCATGCAGTGGGACATGGTGGACATGTTACTGTGGTTTGTCCACATGGCCCTGCAGGTGGCTTATATGGAGTGTGTTGTGTTGTTATTTGGGTGTCCATGACATAACATGCATTAGAAGCACGTGTGAGACACTGGCCTTTGGAAGAGGCCTGTAGGCCATTTGATGTTGATGCGGGCCAGCTGTGGCAGGCCATTGCATTCTGTTAGTCCTACAGTCCCAGACCACCATACAGTATATTCCCCTGGGGTGACAGGGTAGGTGTGCTAGGTGTTCATGCCAATACTTTCTATCAGTATTGAACAGGTGGTGTGGATGCTGGCAGGGTGCTACCTACAGCTAGGGACACACCTGCATGGAACATCTACACTGTACACTGCATTCTTTCACTATTGCCATATACAGGTGGGGGTCATATTGTACCCATTCCCAACAGGAGGGATACAACCAGAGATGTACCTGTATACCTGTGTATTATATCTCCACATACATGTTATTACATGTCTACATCAGATTGGGGGGGCACACTAGACTGTTATTACATTTCTAAATAGGACTGGGGGGCACACCTGACTGTTACTACATTTCTACGTAGGATTGTGGGGGCACACCTGACTGTTTCTACATTTCTACACAGGATTGAGGGGGCACACCTGACTGTTTCTACATTTATACACAGGATTGGGGGGGCACACCTGACTGTTTCTACATTTCTACACAGGATTGGGGGGGCACACCTGACTGTTTCTACATTTATACACAGGATTGGGGGGGCACACCTGACTGTTTCTACATTTCTCCACAGGATTGGGGGGCACACCTGACTGTTTCTACATTTCTACACAGGATTTGGGGCACACCTGACTGTTTTTACATTTCTATACAGGATTGGGGGGCACACCTAACTGTTACTACATTTCTATATAGGATTGGGGCGGGCACAGCTGCCTGTTACTACATGTCTACATAGGATATGGGGGGGGCATACCTGCCTTTTTCTACATTGCTACATTGGATTGGGGGGGCCACACCTGACACTTGTACACATTTGCTATGACTGTACTGGTATGTCAGGTACTCTATTTCATTCTGTTTTCTAACCTATCATGTTGACTAGTGGCATATCAGTGTACTGCAGGTCTTACGTTTGACTGACCTACTTATTAGTTTCTGACATCTACCCTTCAGAACTAACATCCCACTGTCTGACCTGAAGTAGTCTGTCTGTGTAGGCCTGGGGGGAGGTTGCCCATAGGCATCATTCAGAGGTCTTAGCACAGCCTTTGTTTGTGTTTGTCTACACCTGTCCTTCTGGCTGTGACTGTTGTTGGGTATTTGAGCCTCCCTGACTGGCATGTGTGTGTCATATGGACACACATGTGGCCCAGCACATTTCCTGCAGGGGGGTTTGTCATCATGTGTAGTACTGACTACTATGGTGACATCAGTATTTGTTCAAGATCTCATGCTGTCACTATAGGTGTCTACGATCTGCTGGCATCCCATTCAGCCACCCAATTCCCTTGCATGCTTACATCCATACAATAGATACAGGTAACGAAACATACTACTACATTCGGCAATTGGTAAGTTGAGAGACTTACCTTGTGGGTGTGCCAGTATTGAGGGTGGTGCTGGAGGTCTACCTGTGTTGGATGCACATAGTACACTCCCTACACATGGTTGAGCACAGGTAGTGTCATGTTTGGCAGCACTTTTTACTGTATGTGTGAGTCAGTAAGAGGTATCATTCCCTGGGTCCCTCCTGTGTCAGTGTATGTGCTATGCATTGAAAGGCTCCACCGGATGTGTCCAGGCACCGGACCCATGACTTGAGCATCCCAAACACATACTCTATTATAATTCTCATCTGTGTGTGTGCCTCATTATGGAGTTCTTGTTCGGGTGTGTGTGCATTTCTGATGGGTGTCATCAGCCACGGTTCCAGTGCATAACCAGCATCCCCCACTAGGTGAAAGTAAGGGATGTCCCCATTGGCAAATCTCTGGTACAGCTGCATCAGATGCCAGATATGGGAATCATGATAGCTTCCAGGGCAGCCAGCACACACATTCATTATTATGCCCTGGGCATCGCACATGACCTAGCAGTTGATAGAGGAGAAGCCCTTGCTGTTGATGTAGACCATATCCCGCTCAACTGGTGGTGCTTTGATGCATATGTGCATGCAGTCTATAGCATCCACTACCTCAGGGTATTCTGCTATTTGGTGTTAGAGATGCATATTGCTGGCCAATGCCTCACAGGTGTTGGGGAAATATACATACTCACCTGCATGTGCTGACCTGGCATCCAGGAACTGGTGGAGTACCCTGGATGCTGATGCCTGTGAGGTCCCCATGATATCCCTAGTTGACCTTTGGAAGGTACCTGTAGCTAGTATTCTTAGGCCTACACATACCTTGGTATACACTGGGATGGGTTCTCCTCTGTTAATTCTGTCTGTGAGGTGTGGCCAGCATAGCTCAACAATTTGCTGTAGGAGGTCCCTGTCCACCCTATAGCGCTCCACTATCTCCAGCTCATGTGGCCCCTGGTAGGTTACCCTGGGTCTATACACTCTTTTCCGTCTCCTCACTGTGGGTTGGTCAACAGCATTCACATCCTCACTACCCTAAGCCTCTCCCACATGTTGTATGATAGCTATTGCAGCCCCTATCATTTTGTTGTTTTTGTTTGTTAAAAGTTCCCCACTTGTATACACCAGTGATGTAGAGTATGTGGGAAAAAACAGAGGGATAGGTGTTTGCATAGTTTATAGTAGTGTTCTTGGCTGGGCTGGTCTGCTGCCTGTGTAATTGGCTGATTCTGATACATTTCACCTGCCAGCTATGCTAGTTCTCCTTGGTTACCTTCCTACTGCTGTTTTCCTTTCTCATTGCCTTCCTGTTTAAGTCTGGGGGCATGCCGTGCAAACACAGTGCTCAAATGTGCACAGGGCTGCTATTTCCTGGTTTACTTTTTATTTTCCCTTTAAAACGCACATCTGCTTAGGCAATGTAAAGAGTGCTAGGCAGCCTCAGACACACACCCTTGCTTAGCTCTGCTAAGCTAAGGGCAAACCCAAGCCACAGGGCACCAATCTGCTTACAGTATACCTGTCACACACCCCTATGATGTAAGCTAACGCCTAGGCTTGCACCATGCTATTCCTGCTCTTACACTGTTTGGTGCTGACTAGCATGCAGGGGAAATCTGGAATTCAGTATCATTCCCCTCATTTGCATAGGATTGCCTGCTGATGCATGTCCCACACTGAGCCTCCCCCCCTTAGCAACTACTATTCACTAGCCATGTTGTCTTCAACCTGCCATTGAGTATAATGGCAAAATAGTGATTTTGGTTAGAATGCTTATTTTAGTTTTTTTTTTTTCTTATTTTTCGTCCTATCCTATTTGCGAGCCTCTGCCCTGTGCTTAAACAGCTGAGATTGACTAAAAACAATTAAAGTTGATTTTTTTAATTTTGCAACTGTTTCCATGCCAATGGCCTTATATTTGGCCATTGGTATGCTTTCTACATAATATCCATCCTTTATTTGGAGCTGTCATGGCTCCATTTTGTAGTTTGCAGAAATGTACTCCGTTACTGGCGAAGTACATTTCTGCAGATTACATTAGTCCTGCACGGCCAGCTTCCAGCTTCCTGGATCACAAATTCACCTAATTTGCATGAATTTCTCCTGCAAATGGAGTAATTTGCATACAGGGGCTGAGTCCATGCAGGACTAGTGCAGGAGCTCTCTTGCACATCCCTACAGCTTATTCCTGGATTGCACGGCAGACATATTGCCTGTTGGAGCTCTTGCACTAGTCCTGCACACTGTGCAGGGCTTGCTGAATCAGAGGGATAGTTTTTCTGTTGTAATTTCTTTACTTTGACACCTCTACTGCTTATTGTAATGCATTTCTTTGTAACACTGCCACATAGTTCAAAGTACTTTTTACAAACTGCAAGTGGGATGACATATAGTTCCTTTGGCGTAATGGTTAAAGTCTTAAAGTCTTTGCTTCACAGGCAAAAAGTAGAAGGTTTGATCCCCACATTGGGTTATTGACTAGACTTAAAATGGCCCTTTAGTGCAGTTAGCCTAGTATTCACCTTTGAAACTATGAGTATCTCTTTGAAACTTTTGTTATGTTTAGGATCAACATCACAATTCTTGTTTTTGTTACAGCTTTTTCTACTAAATCATGTGGTACATTGTTTGAATTTATAAGGAATGAAAAGTACTGGAATTAAAAAGATGGACTAGAAGATTGTGTTTATAACAAAATATCAAGTGGTCTGTGCCAAAAGGTGTACATTGAGGACAAAAGTAAGGTGTGGGTCAGATTTTAATTAACAGTGTGAATGGCGGATTCATTTTACAGTACAGAGCATTGTACATAACTGCATGAAGAAAGTGATCTTAGATCACAACTTTCTTTAACACTAACCTATATCTATTAACAAACCTGACACATGCAAAACATGAAATCTATACCCTTCCCTTGACCTAACTCTAACCCTAAACTATAAAATCTTGTATAAAGCACTCCTAAATCTAATGTCAAAGTTTCAGTATTTCTAAAAGGTTTGGCACTAACAGAAAATCCCACTTAACTTTCATACAGCCACAAGACACACAACACAGGAACTCTCAATGTTCTTAGTTTGGCCATATATAGATATATTAAATATATGGTTCCATTGGTTTAGTTGACAGGAAGTTTAGTCTACATCTGTTTAATCAACCACATTTATTCGACAATACAGGTCTGACAGGTGTGTGAGATCAACAATCCTCAGGTAAGGGAATATTCCCATCCCCTGAGAATTGCATGATCTCAGAGTTAGTATATATAATTCACAGGGGATGTTTAATTTTTTTATTAAGTAATATTTGCATATGCTCAGAAGCACCCTCAGAGCATGCATACTAGGAAGTCAACGTTCTCGTTTTCATTACAGAGCGGTTTACCCTCAGGATTTTGATATTCATGTTAGTCGATCAGCTGAAAATAAATTACATATATATATATATATATATATATATATATAAAATCTATGGGATCTGGACACATGCTCGACTAGCATATGTCCGAATCACAAAACATCGAACACACATACACGAAAGCGCTTAACATCGACAAGCGCGTCCATGTATGTGTGCCTGTTTTGTAGATTGGACTACAGTGCGGGTAAGGGAAAATTCCCTTTTCCCCACTGTAGTGCGATCTCGGAGTGAGAATAATAAAGTAGGAGGGATGTGGGGGTGCAGGGGGGGGGGAGCCTCCCTGCAGAAACGTAGATTTTTTTTGAACTATACATACACGGAAGCACTTTTCGATGTTAAGCACTTTCATGTATGTGTGTTCGATGTTTTGTGATTCGGACATATGCTAGTCGAGCATGTGCCCAATACCCATAAATATATATATATATATATATATATATATATATTTTTTTTTTTTAGGAAATATTTATAAAGTATCTTTATGAATATATTTTTTTATGAATGAATGCATGAATTTTATGAATATGTATTTAACATTTTTATGGTCAGATAGGGACTGTTCCTGAGTTGTTTATCTTTTTGTATTTATATATATACATTCTTGATGTATATATTTTTGATGCTGTATCTTTAATTGTTGCATTGATGTGATGTCATTATGCGGAGAGTGTATTTAAATGTTTGAATTGATTAGTTTAAACTGTCTGAGGAAGCAGCTTGACTGCGAAAGCGCTCACCATTGTTTCTCTTTGATTAAACCAGTATTTTATATAGCCATGGTTCAGTGCTCTTTACATATCTATTTTCTACATATTTCTCTTTGTTGTGAGAGCACTGGTTTATCAACACAGTTTACTTATTTTTGTTGAATATATATATATATATATATATATATATATATATATATATATATATATCTATATATATCTATATATATATATATATATATATATATATATATATATATATGGTCTACTTTATATCGACGAAAGATCAAAATGTGGAACGCTCACATGAGCAGAAATTCAGCAACTCGATATTTGTGTTTTGGATATCAGTACAGTGAAGACTGGAATATTTGCCCTTTCCTCGCTGTACTTTGATCTTGGAGTTGGAATATATGTTTAGTGGGTGGGGTGGGGGGTGCAGCCCCTCACAATAGTGATTTCAAGTTGCTGAAATTACGCTCATGTGAGCGTTCGAAATGTTGATCTTTCATCGATATAAAGTAGACCCTACACACACACACACACACACACACACACACACACACACACACACACACACACACACACACACACATGTACATATGCAGGTAGATAACATAGTTACCCAGAAATATATTTATACAGATTTATAGATATCGGTATATAGATAACCATATAAATTATATACACCCACATACACTCTCACTCACATACAATGAGAGAGAGAGAGAGAGAGAGAGAGAGAGAGAAAGACGGATAGATAGATAGATAGATAGATAGATAGATAGATAGATAGATAGATAGATAGATAGATAGATAGATAGATAGATAGACAGACAGATAGACATATAGATATGTAAGGAGATCTTAAAATAGGTTTCACTATCGAAAGTCTAGCAAGATGATGATGAGCTAAGTCACAGAACACAAATAGCCAAAACACAACAACAACAATGAAAAATTAAACTGTAAGCATTTTTTCCAAAGGACAAGCCCTCCCTACCTTATATATACCAACTTTAAGGTTGCACAAATATGAAGAAGGGAGAATTCTCCCAAAACAAATGAATCATTGTTGGCATACTTATAAAAACTATTCTTGCAGTAACTTCTTGTGAAAAGTGAAAACCTGTGTTGCAAATGTAGTAAAGGCAGATGTACTGCAAAGATGGTAAGTGCAGGCATGAAACTTGTGCAATAGAAGGGTAAGTTTGGGGCATTTTCTATTTAATGTAAGAGCTGGGGATGTAACTCCAGGTCTACACTCTGCAAATGCAAGTGAACCTCAAGCACATTCTACTGACAGCTGGGTTGACAGGAAAACACATTTGCTGTGAAGAAAAGCACTAGGTAACCTATCTACCACAAGCAGAGGGGTTTCTAGCCCAGAAATTGTAATTCAGTGGCCATTTGGGCAGCTTTTCCATCCCCTTCAACTTCCTGGTTTAAATGCCCGCATTTGCTCTTGTTTCCCACCTTTCCTGTAACTAATCGAGTCCTGATACAGATCTAGTGTATACAGGGCTGTTTGTAAGCTTCTGAGCCCCCCAAGCCTTTCTGTGTTGGAGGGAAGCCTTCTAGCTTATCAATGGGAGTGGTAAGCACTAGGTAGTCTATCTACACAAGAGGCATGGTTTCTGGCCTAGAAAATGTAGTTTATTGAACATTTGGGCAGTTTTTCCATCCCTTTCAACTTTCTGGTTTAAAAGCCCGCATTTGCATGGCTTTTCACTTGTTTAAGCTCGGCTCAGAAGTGCCGAGCTGAGGCAAACTATTACTGGTGCCAGAAATTCTACTCTTCAGTTTTCCCTTAGATCCTGCTAGTTCTTTCTCTCTTGTACTTTCAACAGCCTAATTGCTTTGCACTTCAACAGGTTTTTGTAGCAATTATTATAGCACACCTAACAGCCATCAGCACTAGTCATTCTTCACAGAAATAGCTCCAGTACTTAGTAGTAATGACCACCCCTCCTGGCATGATTAAAGGGCAGTTCTCTTTGCTTTCTCCTATTAACCTGGTACACTTGGTCATTCTGAGGCAGTGTAGCAATTGCCTCATATACACAGACAGCCCTCTCCTCTTACCTTCCAACACTCAGACTTGTGAGAGATGCACTTATATCACCAAATTGGAAGCTATGCACTCCAGCCAAGACTGGACTAGCTGGTCAAGAGGAGAAGGTCAACACCTGCACCACACCACATGGAAGACATAGCCCTCTTGAACACCCACTATCACAGCTCTCACATAAAAACACAAACCACACACACACCTTCATGGAGGCACTCAATAAAAATTAACCCAAAAAGAAGGGACCTCCAAGTGAGAAATGCGCTTGACCACCACAACACAGCACAAACCACAGGACACACAGTTCACCTCCACAGTGTCCCCTCAACCTAAGCCCCTAAGGCTAAGCACCTTGCCCAATACACTAATCACAGGAGACTCAATAGTGAGGCACACAGATGTCCCACTCACTAGGTTGAATAAGGAGAAGGTAGCAGTTAGCTGTCTATCAGGTGCCAGAATCCGACACATAACACACGCACTCAGGTCACTCCACAGCAAGTACAAGTATGACTCTGTCATTGTCCATGTGGGTGTGAATGACCTGAGATGCACCACCCTGGACTATATGAAAAGAGACATGGTGGAGCTCTCAGATTATGTGGCCCAGACAGGTACAACACTGGTCCTGAGCAGCATCCTAGAGTCACCCAGAATGATACCGCAGTACAAACAGAAAATGATTGACTTCAACAATTAGCTAAGTTTCTGGTGTCATTCTAAGGGGATCCGGTATCTGTCTGCTTGGGATGACATGACTGACAGACCTCAATGCTTTGCCAGAGATGGCCTGCATCTGTCATCCCTGGGTTTCCGGATACTGGCTAAGGCTCTTAATACCCTTATAGTGCCTTTTTTAGGCAGTGTTCCAAAGACCAAATTACTACCATAGCAGCTATAAATAAATGCAATCTAAGGGTCATGCTGCTCAGTGCTAGAAGTCTAAATTCAAGAATTCACTCCCTCAAAGCACTCCTCAAAATGGAGAACATTGACATTTGTGCTGTAACGGAGACCTGGTTTAAAGCTGCAGAAAGCACACCTGTGCTACCAAGCTATAACCCATTCCACACCTTTTGGTTCCAAAACATGGACCGAAGTTCCTAAGACGGTGGTTTCTCCATATTCATAAAGGATATGCACAACTCCAGACTAGTAGCCCAGCATAATGCATCTGAGATACTTCAGGTACAACTAACATTGGGTAAGACTGCGATCCAGGTCATAACCTGCTATAGGTCCCCAACCATGTCCCTAGACTTTTGCTCCATGTTCCTAAGCACCCTGGACTCTATCAAGATCCCATCCAACACTCTCATACTAGGAGACTTCAACTACCCCTCCATCAGCTGGAAAAAATACTCAAGCTTCAATTCACTGGCCCAACAGTTCCTAGAATTCATCAATTCCAATGCCCTGGACCAGCTCATTCTTACCCCCACTAGAGGAAGCAACATCCTTGACCTGGTTATTACTAACATGGGCAACCATCACTCCTCACCAATAGTCGATTCCTCCCTGGTTAGATCCGACCACAAACAAATCACTATGGAATTCCACATCTAACCCACACCTCCCGCAAAAGTAACCACCATGAAAAATTTCTCCAAAGCTGACTTTGGATGCCTACAAACAGAGGTGGTTAACTTCATGGCACCCATACCAATGGAAAAAATGCATGACTGATGAATCATACATCAATGCACATTACGAACACCTACATAAATGCATGGAACTAGCCATACCCAACAGAATCAAGACACTCTCCTCCAAAAAAGGAAGCCAGTCTGGTGATCCCCTCCCATTAATAAACTCTACAATAAAAGGAATAAACTGTTGCAGAAAAAGGTGAAGGCCCATGCCTGGAATAATTCTCTTATTAGCCTCAACAAAAAGTTGAGATCGCTCATCAAAACCTTCAAAGCCAGTTATGAAGGCAGAACTGCAGCAGACACTAAAAACAACCACAAAGCCTTCTTTAGTTATATCAAGAATCTCCATGGCAATACCCAGATTTGCTCTGAGTTACTGCACAATGGTACCTCCTATACTGATATTGCCAACATACTGGCCAACAGATTCAGTGTCAAATTTACATCTCTCCCCCAAAGGACCAATCTCAATACCGGAAGAATGCCAGGCATGCTGCATTACTGCAGTACAGGTTAAAGCTGCATTGTCTAATGCCAAGAATACAGCTTCCATGGGACCCAACAATATCCCTGGCTGTGTTCTATATGAATTACAAAGTGAACTGGGACCACATCTGTGTGCTCTGTTCACTCACAGCCTCACCTCAGACTTTGTCCCTACTGAATGGTGCACTGCTACTGTCATCCCTCTCCATAAAGGAGGAACGACTACAGACCCTGGAAATTATTGCCCCATTAGCCTGATGAGTCTGATATGTAAGGCTATGGAGCGCAACATCATGGACCTAATTAACAAGAATATAGGGAATCTCCAAATTCTAGATCCCACGCAATTTGGTTTTGTGAAAGGTAAGTCATGCCTGCTCAACCTGGTTAATTTCTTTCAGTCAGTCACCAGAGTGGTGGATGAAGGTAAGGCAGTTGATACAGCCTACCTCAATCAGGCCAAGGCCTTTGATACCATTCCTCACTCAGGAATTATTGATAAACTCAGCAAACTAGGAATCAACCCCTATAGCATTAGGTAGGTTGCAAACTGGCTCAAAGATAGATCACACAGTGTGAAAGCAGTGGACTCCAAGTCAGACTACCAACCAGTCACGAGTGGAGTCCCACAGGGATTGGTCCTGGGTCCTCTCCTGTTTGGCATCTACTTCTCAGAAGTCCAAGCCCACATGGAGGTACTCTGCCTGACCAAATTCGCAGACAACTGCAAGCCGGGAGTCATTATTAACTCCCCAAGTGATGCAGACATCGTACAGAAAGGGGTCACTGAGACCAATGACTGGCATCAAAACCATGGCCTTAAGCTTAATGCCAAAAAATATGTTATCATCCCGTTTGGGAAAAACTCAGTTCCCACTAATTACCACATCAATGGGAGCCCACTGAACACTGAAGCTGTTATAAGAGATCTGGGGACACAGGTTGACAGCAACCTCTCCTTCAACCACCACATTACCACTGTGGTCTGAAAGTCCTATGTGGTACATCTCATTATTAAGGGTTTTGCATCCAGGAAGAAAGAGGTCATCATTTCTCTCTACTCTTCCCTCATTAGACCAGTCATAGAGTATAATGTCCCATTTGGCATGTATCTCACTAGACATCTGCAACAGCTGGTGAGGCCACAAAAGTACCTCATGAAGAGGTTCCATGGCCTTAAACACATGTCCTACATGGACAAACTCAAAAAAACTCCAGCTATTCTCTGTCTCGTATCATCTACTAAGAGGCGATCTCTGCTTGACTTACAAAGCCATGTCTGATCCAGCTCTGTTAGAAATGCTACATCTAAAGAAATCCCAGCCCCTCCACACCACACACTCCAGAGACCTCATCCTCATTACCACAATCAACAGAACATGCTGGAGGGACAGGTTCATAACCCAGAGACTGCCCATGCTATGGAACAGACTTCCCATACATGTCAACCAGAGCACCTCACTGGCCATCTTCAAGAGAAATCTTGATGAGTGGATCGGAAATAGAAAGTTCACCTCGGGGATTACTCCAGTGGCTCTACTTGATAGAGACACTGGGAACTAATGACAGGTGGCACAATGCCAGGGCACTTCTATGGGCTAGGCTTGTAAAGGCCCCAGGGCCATTAGCTTACTACACATCTATGAACCTATGAACCTATGAACAATATTTACCAGTAACTGCAAAACAGTAGCTAGATATTATTTCTTAATGATAGGCAAGCAAGCTTCAGGCCAAGGACATCTGCTCTCTGAAGAATATTACTTCTGGAAAACAAAACAAAAAAAGTTTTTAAAGTCATATTCAATTGTTTTTGGGGGCATAGCCTCCCACAACTCTCACTACAAGGGCTTCATCCCAATACCATTACAAGAGATTGCTGTACCATGTGAAAGAGGATTCCTCCTGCAGTAGTCTTATACAGTCAGATGGTACTTTGGCCAGTTGTGCATTATAGCACACATGGCCTTGTGTAATGTGTATGATCTTGAAACAATTTGTTGCAAGTGGGCAAATCAAATTTGTACTGTAACTGCTGATGATGGCAACGTACATGTGTAGCATGTTTCTAAGTAGAGATCCATATCCATGAATGATATTATAACTGAAGAATCATATGCAGGCATATAATGCATTTACTTCCATATATACATTTTAAGCTGTCTACTGACTGTGGCCAGTTTATGCCATCTCCACACCTACAGTGAGAAAAGGTGTAAAATAGCTCTTTGGCACAATACGCCATAGTGGGGTGAAGATTTAGTCACTGTAAGAGGGAGCTCACCAACTAAGGTGCCCAGATACTTTTGGTGGCGGCCTACAATACATCACAGAAAAGAACAACAGAATATTATTGACACATATAATGCTGTGTTGTATAGTCATGCATTTTGAGTGGCAGCAGGGCACCTGACAGATCAAAATGCCCTTCCTTAGGACAATATGGAGCATGAGATGATCTTGTAAAATATTTAGATGATATGTACCACCTGAAACCTATGTTGTTTTATGGGGTCTGCATGGTTAGGCTACATTGTTTAGTAGGTATATTTGCAGTGTAGTAGGTGCCACCTGCTTATGCAAGGTATGTAACAAAAGCATTTACCAGCTATGGCAACAAAACTTTACATAAAATACACCAAGGTATCCCTCAAAACATTTCACAGCAGCAGCTACAATAAAATATGCTGAAAACTGTGCATCTAACACCATCTCATCCAAAGGTTACCTTCATCCTTTAGATGAAATGTTAATGCAAGGTCCCATCTGCTTTACTTACTGGTAGATCAGGTGGCTGTAAAGATCCCACAGCACTTATCAAAAAGGGTAGGGGCTTTAAATATATCTTCAGCCTATATACACTTCATAAATTCAAATTAAATTATCACAAAAAAGTACAAACGTAACAAAAAAGAAAGCATACCATTGCATTGACATCCCCATCCTTTATCCCACATCCATGTTTTATCTTACTCAGGAGAATATTTGGATCCCATATCTCATTATACAAAAGCTTCTTACAGTTCATATTTCATACATTCCATATTATACTAATTACCATTTCGTCCAAAACATGATTTTCTCCACTTAATTTTTTTATAATATCCATACACTAACATATCCATATCAAATTCAATAAACATTTAAATTATACTATAAAAATATATTCCAGCTTTCTGTCTCAACAGTTTAACCAAAATCTTTACACTTTTTTCTTATTTATATTTAATCTAACTCTTCTCAAACAATTCCCAGTTGTAATAATGCATTCTGTAATGCAACACATACTTTTTGCTATTATTATTATTATTAAATCATCTACAAATGACATATAGTGTGAACATTCTACTACTATTTCTGTATATATTTTCAAAATGCCTTCCTTTACTTTCTCTGAAGCATTGACCAAAATAGCATTCATACGTAATGCAAACAGAATGCCATTCAGAGGGCATCTTTGCTTAACAGCTTCTTCTCTTTTAAATTTTTTGCTAAACAATCCACTTATAACTAACTTCACAAAATAACTTTTATACATAGATTGAATTACTTTATTAGCATTTTCTCTGTCCCATAGTCTTCTAATATTTCACACATTTTAGCTTGATCTATATTATCATATGCTTTTCCACATCACATAAAGCAATTCTCCCTTCTCTAGCTTCATGAATGTCACTGACCACCTCTTTTACAATTAACAATAATTTTTTTAACAGCTCTACCTTCTATTCCATAAATTTCATGACCTATAATATTGTTAACTAATCTTCCCAATCTCCTTTGACATATTCTTAGAACTATTTTATAATCAGTATTATTTAATATTAATGGTCACCATTTTTTAATTCCCTCCTTATCTCTCTTTTTGTAAATACATTTGGTTATTCCTTCACAAATTGTTCTGTCAGTAATTAATTTTCCAAGCAACCATTCATAATCCTAACAATAAACACCTTTTTTGAATGTCTATCTCCTTATAATATTCATATGCTCTACCGTCTAGTCCAGAAGCATTCTTTTTAATACTTTTTAAGATCTCATTTTAATCCAGTCAAGTAATTTTTATACAAATTCTTGATACCACCTTCTTCAAATGTTTAATTTTTCAAAAGTATTTTCTTTCATCTCCCTTTTACTTTGCAGTTCTTTTACGTGCTTTTCTATTACATTCATAATTTCTTCTATATTATACACCATACCTCCTTTTTATTTTAATTATACTGTTTTTCTTTATCATGTTTAACCTCCCCTCCCCAAAAGGCAAAACCTCCTCTCTTTTTCTTTGCAACATATATGCTTGTTTATAAATCATTGCACTATTTTTTTCATGTTCACCTGATAAATCTCACTGTCGTTTTTCTTCTCTCACCCTTGTCTATCAATAAATAATCATTATGCTTTTCAACCAAGCATTTATATTTTTCTTTTTATCTTCCCCATTTTTCCAAATGTATATATTCTTTTTATACTTCTCCTTTATATATGATCCATCAATCAATTATTGTAAAATGGAAACATTGTGGTATGCTTATATTAAGTTTACCTGCAGTAGACGGTGAGACATTGCAATGAACTTGAATATTTCTTTCTTTCTTTTATATAGCTGTGAAACCAGCAAATAATGTTATCTCCAAAGTTGATTCTTTTGAATTTGTTGAGAAGAAGGGTATGCTTGACCATTTCAAAAGCTGTTGTTATGTCAAAAAAGAGGCCTGCAGTGATAAGTCCTTTTTTCAGGTTGTAATAAATGGTATCAGGGGTTATTACCAAGCAGTAAAGGTATTAAAGGCATTGCCAAGCCATGCTGTGCATCCCATAATAGGCCATAGCTGTTAATGTGCTTAAGTAGTTGCACTGTATATTTTTTTCAAATATTTTGGTAATAGGACACTGGGTAGAAACAAATTTATAATTCTTCAGCCCATTAGGAGAACTGACTTCAGAGGGATTATGACTACCTGCTTACATATTGGTGGGGCAGAGTCTGAGGTGAGAGAGAGGTTAAAGATATGAGTAAGGGGTTTAGTGATTTTTTTTCATCTTCAAGCCTTAGGAAGGTGGGATGAAGATTCTAAGATTTAGATCCTGAATTGCTGAGTTTGAGAAGTAGGGACTTGGTCTGTTTTAATGAAATTTCAGAAAAGTAAAAGTTTGCATAAGAGGCTAAAGGGTATAGATCAAGAGATGAAGGCTCTTTGCGGGTGTAGGAGTATACTATTGTAAATACTTTAGTTATGTCAGTTTTGGTAGACTGCAAAAAGTGAGCATAATCATTGCCAAAGGTGAAGTGATTCAATGTTATTGTTTCATTTTAGTAGCTGAATGGTTATTTAATGTTCCTGTTAAGCATTTTATCTCTTTCCAAAATGGACTGGGTCTGGACCAGCTTGCTTCATCTTTCTTTCTAAGGTACAGGGCTTTTGCAGTATTTGGTACAATTCTTGCTTCTTTCCTTCAGCTCAGAAAAGTTTGTGGTAGCTCTGTATTGTAGGGGTTCTCTTTTCAGTTTTTCCAGGCTGAATCTCTGGCTTTAGTTTTGTTTTTAATATCCACTGAAAGACACAAGCAGCAGTGTGATCTTCACCTTCTTTTTGTAAGAGGGTATAGTCCATCCTGAACTGTGGTCAGGTTTGTGTTGAAAGATTCTAAAGCAGCAGTGGGTGCAGACATGGCATACAAGGAAGTCCAATCTATAGCAGTGAGCAATGTGTTAAGATGTGGAAGCTTATTATTAGGGAAGGACCTTCCTTCAATTATTTGAGGAGGAATTTTATATGTTGTGAATGACCAAATGGATTTCATGAGTGAGTGGTCACTCAGAGCCTTAGGGAGTATTTCTGTGTAAAGGCACCTATTTTGTATGCTGCTTATTATTAGGTCAAGTGTGTAATGGTTCAAGTAACAGCCTGTATTATTTAGACCAGGCTAAACTGGTTCAACATTTTGTTCAGTGGCAGAGAATTTTTCCCAGTAGCACTGATATTGAATTCGCAAAGAATAAATGTGTTGTTATGTGCACCTTTAGGGAATATGTGTTGTAGAGTTTTATATAAAATAAAAAGAGAGGAGGGTGAGGGAATATAAACTGCTGCAATCCACGCATGAGTATGCCCATCTAATATGATGTGAGCGGGTACCCATTTGGGACTCTTGTCATCTGCATTATGAGAATTAGTGCAATTCCAGTGTCTTCTAATGTTAAGGCACAGGAAATGTATTGTCATATGTATTAAGAAAGTTAAATTGTCACATGCCATGGTCACAATTCCCATAAACACACAGCTGTATCAAGAAAAAACATGCATAGTGTAAAAATCTTACAATACAACAACAATAACTTGAACCTTCAGTGAAATGGACCATGCAGGACAAATGAGCAGAAAAAAAATATTAAATTAAATTCACTTTTTAAAGGGTCCAGAGTCCAGACCACATGTGCTGGGAAATGCTCATTTTCCTAAGTGTGTAGTTTTCAGTCCTTCTTATCCTCATTTTTTCAGGGTAGGGTAGATGTAGCATGCTATACCTTAGAACTGCAGAGACTGAGAGATATCCGGGGCCATTGTGCATAATAGTTTGAGTGCCTTTTCCTTGTCTTTGTTTTTTCTTTTTTTTTCTTTGTACTGGCTATTTATTTATTGACATTTGATTACCAGGAAAGTCTGACTGGGCAGGAATCCATTTTCAGTGGAGGTCCAGGGATAAAAGCTCCAGAGTATTACAAAATATTTTAAGAACAATAATTTTAAAGTCTTTACAAAATAATACAAAAAACAAATACAGGAATGAAACCGATGACATACTTGGCAGTCTACAATCTGGACTGAGTAATTCTGAGAACTTTAGAGTTATACAAGATTTAAATTAACATTAAAAACTGTGGAAGAGGAAATAAAAGAGAAAAGAAAAGAAAACTTAAAAAAACACTTATATGACAATACCAGAGAGGAGACACCTCTATGTAAATGCAGGATGCTTACAGAGGAACATAACACTGGCCATGATGATAGATGCAGATGTAATCTGAATGGTTCCTCAGCATTAACTGGTGAGGGAATCTTGTGGATGTAAACTTATGCTGACTTAAGTCATTTCTTTACCAGCTGAAACTCCTGGACCTTTAAGAAAGGATTTAGGCAGGAATAATGGTACAATCAAACAATAGTATCCAGTACCAACATGGTAAACAAAACCTTGCTGGTCAGTATTTTCAGGGTAGAGGAAGGAAAGCTGGTATTTGAGCAACAGCATAGTGGAGGAAATTATTACAATGATAACAAAAAGTGCAGAAGGCAACTGTGGGACTTTAAAGGGTTCTATTGATGTAACCTATTGTATTTCATATCGTAATGTTATTGTTGACAAGAGTGAGGTAGTCATAACAAAAATGTAAATAATGGTTCTACTGCAAGCCTCAGGTCCTAAGTGCTTAAAAACCAATGTCTTGAAGCAAAAGACTTGAGTATCTTGTATATTGTATGGGCTGCCGCTCACTCTCAACCTCAAAAGGGAGTTTGGGCAGGGAAGTGAGTGGGAGGGGGCAGTACTATAGATTAGGGCAGTGACTGGGAAGGGAATTTAGACTCAGGTAACAGGAGGGGTACTTTTAGTCTTAAGAAGCAGTAGAAGAGTTTTAGATTTAGTTAGTGGGAGGTGTGTTTTAGAGTTAGGGAGTGGGAAAGGAGTTTTATAGTTAGTGAGCAGGAAAGAAGTCTTAAATTTAGGGAATAGGAAGGGAGTTTTAGGGTTACAAACATACATACATACATACAAATATTTCAAGCATGGGCATTAATGCTCTTCTAGCCTGCCAATATAGCAAACAGTTGTTCTTATAATAAGTGTTCAGGCTGTTCTTAAAGCTATCTAAATTAGTACTTGCTTTAATTTAATTTTGGCAGTCTGTTCCGATATAAGCTGCTCTCTCAGAGATCCAATTAGCACATTCTTCATTCCCACAGAATCTTTTTTAATTTCTCCAAATCATTTGGCTTTGTAATACTATGATGGGAATGGACCCCATTCCTAAGTCAAAGTAAGATTAAAGTTCATTGATGTCAGCCAAAAGTGTTCTTCACAGCACTCGCAATGTGCCCAGTAATGACTCCTTCTACAATTCGTACGGGATTATATGGATTGGTAACATATCTAAATATGATTCTAGATTCATTTTTATAAGACCTGTTACTCTAACTACTATTAGACCTGTCTGGGTATCTTTCTTCTACATTGCTCTCATTTCTGCCTGCAGATCCTGATATTTTATGACTTTGTGTCTCTGTACGCAAGACACTGTAGTCACTGGGTATAGCTATTTCAATGCTTAATGCTACTTTTGTCTTCTTTTCTTGGACCACTATATCTGGTTTTCTAGCAGCTATCTTTTGAACTGTTGCTAATGGGTGATCTCATATGATATAAACTTCATCATTTTCTATGATGCTTTGTGTCTCATGTTTCCAGTGTCTTTCAACAACTTCACTAGCATAATGTTTGCACAATCCCCAGTGCAGCAGTCTTGCCACATTAATATGCCTTTCAGAGTATAGTCCTTCAACCATTAGTATGTCACAACCAGCAATGAGGTGTGCAACTGTTTCCAATTTGGTTTTACAAAACCTACATTTGTCTGTTTCTCCTACATGTTCAATGGACTTTGTAAACCAGTGTGTACGTAGCCTACTATTTTGGGCAGCCAATATGAACTTTTCAGCTCTTGGTTTGAATTCGCTTCTCCTTAACCATTCCTGTGTTCATTCCTGATCAACATGAGGTTCTTCCAGAAGTTTTCTATACTTGCAACTATATTTATGCTTCTTTCACATTTCTTGCCTTCTCATCTGGTCCTTCACCTGATATTCTTTCTTTTGTTTTTTGGCACATTCATTTGCTACCTGATTTTTATCTATTTCTGGTATGATTTCCATTCCTGCTTGATGCCGATCTGCTTCTGCTAAATTAGGCAGAGAAGTCATCTTAGATTTATTCTCCTCGTGTTTCAAAACTTTCACTACATTTGGGTCTTGTGAGGTCAACAGATATGTGTGGAGTCCCACAATTGCAGATCTATACGTGTAATCAATTTCAAGGAGGCCCATCCCTCCTTGGGAACGGGGAATATATAATCTTGGTATATACTGATTTTTATAAATCATTTGGTGAGCATGAATCATCCTTCTTGTTTTCCTAACTAATCTATCCAACACATTTTGGGGCCAGTCAGTCACTCCAAAACTGTAAGTTAGGACAGGAAGAGCAAATTGGTTTATAGCTTGGATTTTGTTCCTAGATACCAATGCTGTTTTCAGAATTAATTTAAGTCTTCTAAAGTATTCCTTACTAAGTTTTATTTGCATTTGTTCTTGTTGTATTGTTGATCCTTCATCAATTCCCAAATATTTATACACTCCCTATTGCTCAAGTTCTTTTATATCACATTCTTGTCCCAAACTGATGTTTTCCTGGTGCTGCAGTTTTCCTGCTTTAAAGGTTGCTTTTGCACACTTATCAAGACCAAATGAGATTCTCATATCATCTAAAAAGTTTTGACAACCTGCAACTGTGCTTTCAATTCTCATCTGATGAGCTATACAGTTTTAAATCATCAACAAAGAGAAGATGAGAAGTCTTTACACTTTGTTGTTTTCTAGGAGCCAAATTGTAGCCATGGCCTAAGTTGTTAAGTAAACAGCTTAATGGGTTAATGGCAAGGGAGAATAGCAATGGTGACAGAGAGTCACCCTGAAATACCTCCCTTTGATTTTTTATCCCTGGGATAATAATCTGTCCTTTATCGTGGCTTATTTGCAAAGTGGTCTGCCACTGTTTCATGGTCACTGTAAAGTAATCGATCAGTGTAGGGTGTATCGTATACATTTTTAAGCATTCTTTCATCAATGAATGTGAGATAGTGTCAAATGCTTTTTTATAGTCAATCCATGCCATACTTAAATTCTTCCCCCTTTTTACAGTTCTCCAGTATGGCTTTATTTAACAACAAATGATCCTTTGATCTATATGACTTTCTTTCATTACCCTTTTGTTCTACTGCCATAATTGAGTTTTCTTCTAAATGACTATAAACTCTGTTGGCATCAATTCCCATGTATAGTTTATACATTATCGGAAGGCAAGTTATTGGTCTATAATTTTTATGGTAGTTTGCAGGTTCACTCTTAAGAAGAACCATTGTTTTGCCTGTTGCTAGCCAGGTTGGTGTCTGTTTGTGGTGTGCATATAAATAGTTCTTACTCATGGCTAAATCCTTGTGCAAAGATGTAAATACTTTTAACCAAAAAGTTAGGTACTCCTTCTGGGTCTGGGGTTTTCCAGTTAGAGGCTTTTCTTAACGTTGTCTCAATCTCTCTAAATGTTACTTCATCCCATTTCATATCCTGCACCTTTAAACTTCTTATTCTGTCTTTTACTTCTTCTATCCATTTAGCATCTTTGTTATGTTCCAAAGGATCTTCATAGATACTTCTCCAAAATGTATCTACTTCCTCTTTTTTTTGGCAGTCTTTCAATTCCTTTTACCTTATCTTTCAATTTTCTATAAAACTTTTTTGAGTCATCAATAAATTGCTTATTTTGTACTTTTCCTTTATATTTATCTGTGTATCTCCTAATTGTTTCCGCTTGTGTTGAAATTTTTAGTTTGTTATTTGCAATAGTGCATGATAGATCCTGGTCTGTTCTAATTCTGTGCATTGCTTTAATCACATCTATCTTTCTTAGTATTTTTGTTGATCTATTCCCTCTTCTATAGTCTTCTAAGAGTGACACTTCTTATCTTAATTGCTTTATAGTTTTCTCTATTCGATATTCCACAATGGTATTCAATTTTTCTCCTTCCTTTCCCTCACTACACTGTGTTCTTGTGGTAGAACTTTATCAATTATTAATTGAGCAGCACAGTAATATATCCGGTTTACTTTTGTTATATCATATGGATCTTTATGGACAGTTCTAATTACTGCATTAATTTGTTTTATCAGATTTCTGATTTTTTGGGGGTTTTATTGATCTTCTGCAGTCTATTTCTCTCACTGATATTGATATAGATATCCATGTCTATTAAATCAAGTAACTCTTCTCTTGGCTCATTTTCTTCCAAACTGAGGGCACATCCCTTGTTTTCTATTTCCTGTGTGCATTCTATAGAAAGGTCTATAGCATTTTCCTGTGGCACCTTTTCTTCAATTTCATGCTGTGCCATCTGTTGCTCTATCATATGGGAACTCACTGGCTATCACTCCTCAACATTGACTGCATCAGAGTTTCCACAGTTTCCTGTTCCTTTCCTTGCTGTCTAGCTTCAAGTAAATGTTTATACTGATTTCCTGTGGTAGGCAAAATATCTTGATACAGCAGCTGACAAATTGTTTCCTGCTCCACTGGTTTCCTCTTAATTTGGGTATCCATTGCTCTATCCTGTTGTGGTGCTTTCTGCATTCAATTTTCTACACTAAATCCTTGACTTTGCAGTGCTCCATAACCTAATATTCTGTTTCTTTAACTTCCCCATTACTAATCTCCTTTTCTACTTTTTCTCTTTGTCTTTTTATTTTTTGTATTATAAAGTTTTCCATGTCTAGATTCCTTTGCCTGTATTTCTCTTCAAATATCTTTGGTGTTGCTCTTTTTTTGTTTTCCTTTTGCTTTCTCCTTTGCATAAATATTACACCATATTAAATCTCTTTTTCTTTCCTAAATCTATATTTCCTCTTCCGACATTTCATGATCTTCCTGTTTCTCCTTACTTTGGGGACCCACTCCACCATGCTGTGATATAACCTGTATTAGACCTTCTACACCAAATCCTTCACTTCACAGTCACTCCATAATTTCAACTTATATTTTTTTTACTTCTAATTTACTAATCTTCTTTTCTATCTTTCATCTTTGTGATATTATTTTTAATGTAAAAAGTTTCATATCTGAATGCATTTGCCTGTATTTCTCTTCAAATATCTTTGAGGTTACCATCTTTATATTGATTAATTTGTCGTTCTCCTTTGCATAAATATTGCACAATATCAAACCCCTCTTTCTTTCCCATGTCTATATTTCTTTTTATATTGTTCAAATTTCTCTAGGTTTTGCTGTTTATATTTTTGCACTTCCTCAGGTGCTTCCTTTTCCAAACAGATCAAAGTTTATTGATCTATATACTGTTTTATACAAATCTGTTGTATTAATTAACACAAATTTTCATTTGAAGCTTCTGACAGTTTTTCTTGTGGAAGAATTTTCCTTTCCTCTAATTTCTGTCTTAATAGTTTTGTATATCTTGTGTCTGGAAATTCTGGGCTTTTTGCATAATAGTAACAATACATAATTTCTTTCTTATCCTCAATAGTCCACTCTATCATCTTTATGGCTCTTCTTTGGCATCAGTTTTTCTGATTTTTGTGGACTGCTACTTCCTTCTACAATAAGTTGTCTGATGACTCTCTACTACTTTTTGATAACCCCAAACATTCCCAAAGGTAATTGTCTCAAAATGCTCTATATACCAGAATAAGATATCCTCTGAAATATCTCTATGAGTCAGTGTACAAGCTCAAATATTTTAGTCTTCCTTAATAACTTAAATTTTCACCACCATGGATGCCCTTGCTATTATTCCGCTATACTCTTTCCAGCTTACTCATGCTTGTCTTCTTATAAGGTTTCCTTATCATTATTCCATACTCAAGTTTGGTTTAATGTAATTTATAGGCAATGACTTCATCATTTCTGATTTCCTAGACTTTATAAATATTTTATACAAGCTATTGTTCTATGACTACCATTAACCAATAAGTTGATATGATTAGAAAAACTAAACTAAAAACTGGATCTACCCATATACCAAGGTCCTTAAATGAATCTACAGTTCCAGTCACTGTGTGCTGTATTAAATATTTGCCTTTCAGTTTATGTCTCCCAAATCTAATATGCTTAGTTTTTGATGTATTTATCATCATATTATTCCTCTGTGCCTAGATGGTCAATTTAGAGAAGTTCTTTTTGCGGACATGCCCTATCTGAAACATATGTAATCAGTTTACCCAATTTCTGGTCATCTGCATACAGACTGCAGAACAACTCAGATGAAAAACATAGGTCTGAAATATACAATCTAAACAAGTATGGGCCTAGGACAGAATCTTATGGGACTCCCAGACTGCAACCAAGAATTTCACCTGTCCAATTGCTGTATGATACTTGCCATATCCTGTTTTTAAGCCATGCAGCTATCCATCTTATCAAGAATAAACCAGTACCTAGTTATTCAAATTCATTGATCAGTGTTTTGTGTACGACCCTGTCAAATACTAAAGTTAAATTTATATAAAGTACATCACCGCACAATTTTTCATTCATGCTGTTATTATAGTGTTATCGAACATCATGTTACAGGTGGTAATAGATCTATTTTCAACATATGAATGCTGATATATGGTTTAAAGTCCAAACCTTTCTAATTCTGACAATAACATATCTGCCATTACCTTTGCTACTATTTTTCCATGACATAAATGTAGACTTATGGGTCTATATGACTCTGGGTTTGTCTTACTCCCCTTTTCCTTAAAGACAGGTTTAATAAGTGCATGTCTGCAATCTTAAGGAATATCCCATCTTTGTATGACATTGTAAATAAATATAATGATACTATACACTCTTGCTGAAGTGTTCCCAGGTCATTATTACTAATGCTGTCTCCTCCCAGTGCTTTGTTTGGATATAGTTTGCATAGTTCTTTTTCAATATAATTTATTTTTATTCCAGTATCTGAGGTTACCTGGATATCAATAGAATAACTTATCATCCCCTTTGTGGAGCCAAACTGCTTTGTATAAGATTTTGTAAATATATCTATAATCCATTGTGTCTGAGAATACATTTTGGAATCTACACACAGTTTATCATTTTTATGTCTTTACTCCTTCCACATCTTATGCATCTATAAAATGGTTCCATATTATGCTCAATATCTTTATATAGTCTTCAAATTATTCTTGATCTTGTCTCATGCTATGCTTAATTTGTTTTTCCAGCTTATTTCAATTTTCAAAGTTGTAGTTTGAAGTCTTTCCATTTTTTATACTTATTGTCTTTTACCTTAATTATGTATATTGTTCTTATAGAAAAATATCCCCCTGACATTGTATTCCTAGTTCCTGATGTTAAACAATTTTTTAAAATTGTTTGCACAATTTCGCATTCAAAATGCATCACTCCAATTAGTTTACACAGTGACTGTTTTGCTTCCATATAATCTGTTATTAACCTTCTGTGCATTGGCTTATATTTCAGTTTGGCAGAATTATCTAGCAACAAATTAGCCTTTATAACCCTAGATCAATGCACATCAATAGTGCTAAAACTTGATATAACATAACAGTAATTTCTTTAGGAACACAAACAATGTCTAGTATGTTCCTTTCTCTGGTAGGCTTTTTTACAATCTGAAGCAATTGTTCAGGACCATTTGTTATGAATAATTTCCTTACTAATGTTGTTGAACCATTATTATTCCAATCTGTTTCTGGTAAATTTAAGTCCCCAGCTAATATTATTCTTCCCCCCTGTGTTTCATGTAAGAAATGTATGAATTTCTCTAGGTCATCTGCACTTGACTTTGGTGGTCTATACACTCCAACAATTGCTATGTGTTCCATGGTTGTCTTTATTGTCACAGTTACACAGTCTTTAGTATTTGTGTTATCACTGAACATGTAATAATCACAAGTCTCATAACTATCTTTCTTCTTCTTTAGGCTTTTCCCAGTTAGGGGTCGACACAGCGGATCACATGTCCGCTCATGATTGGCAGTGTTTTTACAGTGTCGAGTTGCCAGCCCGGCGCCCAACCTTCCACAGAACGCAAACACACACACACACACACACACACACACACACACACACACACACACACTCACACTCACACCTAGGGCCAATTTAGAGTGTCCAATCCACCTACAGCATGTCTTTGGGATGTGGGAGGAAACCGGAGCACCCGGAGGAAACCCATGCGACCACAGGGAGGACATGCAGACTCCACACAGAAGGCACCCTAGCCAAGGATCGAACCAGGTAACCTCTTGCTGTGAGGCGACAACACTAACCGCTGCACCACCGTGGCCGCCCCAAGTCTCATAACTATCTTTAATCCGTATCATAACACCTTTACCTGATTTTTGTTAGAATGTCTGTTACAGTAAAAACCTTTATATCCTGACAAAACTGCTTTGCAGTAATAGTTTTTTAACCATGTTTCACAAATAATAACAACATCAATCTTTGTGGTAATGTAGCAAATTTTCCAATAAAAGAACTTTATTATTAATGCTCCTAGCATTAACCACCATCAGAGATGCATCAAATGTTGCTATCGGTGAACTGTTAAATTTTTGACCTGGCAAAAATCCTGACTTGTGTTTGTCAAATATTGCAAAATATCTGTTGTAAAAATTCTCTTCTCTGATCTTGACAGATGTAGGCTGTCCTAACTGAACAGATGTATGTCCAAAATTAGGCTCAAGTACTCTACACATTTCTATTTTTTAAAATGGAACATTTTTTTCCATGTAGGTGTTTACCCCAAAAATCTTTTCATGCACACTTACCTGACTTTCCTTCCTATATGTGATTTGTGAAAAATATGTCCTAACACCAGTACAAGCTATACTGTGAATTCCCTACTAACAATCAGAGAGTCCTTGCAGATGAGATCATTTGTACTGACAAGAATAAAAACAAATCCATACTTCCTTACATTAAGGTGTTCTAAGGATTGTCTCACATCCTCTATTTTTGCTTTTGGCAAGCATAACACTATTCAATGTTCATTATCTTCTCTGCAAATATAAGTATCAGTTTCTCTAATAATTGAATCTCCAATTACAAGAATATGTTTTCTGACCAGATCTGAAGAATCTCCAACTTCTAATTCAGTAACATCTGCTCTTTCAATTGTTACAAAAGAGTGATCTTCATCACCATATATTTGTAAGTATACAGTTCTCATCTGGCTTGCTTTGTACATACATAGCTTGAGCAATGCCTGCCTTGTGTAGACTGAAGGTTTCTGATAGAAACATGTTAACATTCCCTGTAATATGCATGTTACATAACAAAGCAGTATCCTTTTCAGTATGTATTCTCTTTACTTTAAAGACAATTATCACTTTCTTTTCCTCCCTTGTTATTCATTGTGAACTTCCTCCTTTCTTACTTTTTTTTTAATTTCCTTCTGAACACTCTGAATCCTCAGACTGCTGAATACTTGTATCCAGAATTCCAAAGTTGTGAGGGGCATCATTTTGTTTCATATGGGTTGCATAATCTCTACAGACAATAGACACATCTTTTCCTAGATGTGTTCTATTTAGTTTTTGCCTAACATTGTTTATCTCACCAGTCCAGTCATTGCTATGTGTAATGACAGTTGTCCAAGCTGTGCCAATCACATAAGTGCAATCACTGTCAGTAAGGTGAGGGAGTGATATGAGAATTTAAGGTTAGGGAGGAGGATTTGAGTTTTAGGGTATGGGAGTGAGGACTTGGGTTAGGAACTGGGTGGGAGTTTTAGGATTAGAGTTAGGGCTCTGGTATGGCTGCATTGTTTTACAGGGCCGGGTATTAGGAGGGCTAAGTAGTTATGAGAAATTAGGCTAGTGGGAGTTTGATCACTTGCTTTTTCTTCAAGCAAGTGACAGTCAGCAAATGAGTTGTGAACTACTAGCACACAAGCATTTACAGTAGATTTGTAATTAACCTTTCTGGGGTACAGTTAATGCATGTTGAACTGGAAGTTCTGAACCTGAGTTTGAAGTTTGTTCCCTAAATTAAAAGAGGAAATGTTAAAATCATTTAGAAAATTATATTTCTTGTTTCACTTTTCTGATACAGTTAGAAATTATGTGGATATAGTATAAAAGAATTTAAATGATTTTTCACCATTTCTTAGTTGTTTTCTAAAGAACAAAAGGAGCCATATTTTTCATGCGGACAGTCCCCTTTAGTAAGTTATTTAATCACTTAGCATTCCTTTAAACATTTATTATATCGTTACATTTGTTAGTGAAAGTGGTAAAAAAAATATAGCATGCTCAGATATGGAATTTCACTTTTGCCATGCAGCTCAATATAAGATAACATTACAGACTGCAGTTTAGAAGTTAAACAAATGCTATAAGAAACAAACAGTGATAAGAAACTACTCCTATAGAAGTAGTTGTCATCCAATATACTTCCTTAGATCAATACCTTATGCTTGAGTTAATCAGGGCCAAGGAGTTATATAATGCACACTCAGATTATCTGAAAGAAGCTACATTGAAACCACAAATATTTCTTGATGAAAGGTATAACTAATAGCTTCTTATTGCAAGGTTAAAACTATGACAAAAGAAAAGCCCCCAGATTCAGCAAGCAGCCTTGCAGGAATAAATAATTCCTCCACGGCAGGGACACTCATGCATATGTATGAAGGCACACTGCCATGTTGTAAAATGGACATGGTTCTGTGTACGACAGCAGGGGGTGTGTCTGAGAGCAGAGCACTCATAATACACATGCTCCCTGCACTCCAAAATTGCCGTTCAGCAATTTCAAATGAGTGAGAATGCTCGTAACACCCCCAGCCTGTCAGGGTAAGAAATATGGACAAAGCCATAAGGGATAATCATCCCTACCAAGCTATAAAGTTGATAGAATAACAGGTTTAGCATAAGCAGAGTGCACACCTCCCAACCCATCAGAGTAAGGAATCTGAACAAAGCCATAAGGGACAAACATCCCACAAAGCAGAAAGTTGATAGAATAACAGGTTTAGCATTAGCAGGGATATTCTGAAGGGTACAAAAAAAACCCCTACAACAAATCATTTTTTTTATAAATGTGATAAAGTTTAAGCATAGCTGTGTGGTGTGCCCATTGCTTAGCTATGCTTAGTCCAGCTTAAACAGCACAAGAAGTTAAATAACAAGAGACATCTAACTTCAGCAGTGCTACAATAGTATAATGTTTAGAGTCTGCACTTTGCAAGCAGTCTTTTACAGTTCTATCCCCACTGTAACTAATTTGCATTTTACATGTGAAAGCAGTATATAAATATTTTTATTATAATTAGCAATGAAATAACATATATTTGTTAACTAGATTACTGTAGTAGGTCCAGATGTGAGGTGTCAATGTAATAATGTTGTGAAACCCCCATATAAACACAAGTGCCCCATACAGTATAGTCACACATGAATAAATGTAATGAAAGCACATTGTGGGATGTCAGGAACAGTAAACAGATTTATAATATCTAATGAATAATTAATCAATCCCATATAGCAGACAGTCTATAAAATAAAAAATAAGCAATGCTAAGCATTGCACAGCTCTGCTTACCAGGTGTAAGCATTGTGTAAATATGACTGCTAAGCAATGAGTAGTCCAGCTAAGTGGATTTGACCATTGGTAAGTAATGCTGAACCTGCCCCTTTAAGCACTGCCAACCTTAGCTAAGCAGGTTTGCCCATAGCTTAGCTTAGCTCAGCATATTCAAAACCATCCAATCATGGCAAAGTGTGGTAAATTGACCATATATAAACCCTGCAGGTGGGAATATAGCTCATAAGTGGTTGCAGCTTCCCACTGTAGGCAGTATGGCAGGTGTTGGCAAGAGCATATGCTTCCGGGTGCAGTGCTGGGGCATACAGGAGTCCAAGGTCATGGTAGGACTCCTGGAAAATAACTATGATGACAGACTGCTGCAGGGCCAGTACCAGGGCTCCCAATATAAAGCAGAAGCCTGGGACAATCTCACCCATAATCTCACCAGTGCCACTGGTATCCCTCAGACTGGTGAGCAGGTCCAGCACCACTAACCAACTTAAAGAGGAGAAAGAGGGAGGTCTTGGATGAGTGGGTCCAAGAAGCAAGGCAGAGGGGTGATGTCACAGTGGTGTGTAAGTATTCATATCAATAAGTGTTTACCAAAGCCCAGCCTGTGATGGATAGGTATGCCTAAATATTTCTCTATTCCCTTTACAGCTGCAGCTGAGTGTGCTGTGAATCAGAAAGCCCATGCCAGCAGGTTGCAAAGGCTGTGTCGTGAGGCTGGTGAGTAAAAATCCTGCTTGTAGTAGTCATACCAAATAAATATAAAATAGTAGAAAGTTACCTGGCAGTATACAAACTGTGAATGGGCTGTACTGAATAAACCAAACAATACAACAATAATGGTTCCATATAAGTGATATTTTAATAAAACTGTAACTGCCTGGCAATAAAGTTCTAAATCCTGGACTGGTTGTGTTTACTCTGGTATTGTATGGCATTTAGTGTTGCAGTTTTTGAATAGTAATGTTGTGTTAACCACTGTTAACCACATTGTAATACATAAAAAATATGTCTAGGAATGTCTGTATAAGACTGTTGTAATTACAAGGTCAGACTGTACAACCAAGAGAGACTTACAAAGAAAACACTGAAGGAATAAACAGTGGTGTCTACATAGATCACTCTGATAAAAGAAATTGTTGTATTTTTAGCACACAGCCATGCTTTGAATCCTGGGAGTGGCAGTAAGATGTATGCATAATCATACGTCTCAACTGTACAGATTTTCCCAGAATGTCCAGATATTTGGCTCATATATTTGGCCTGCTCCTCTTTTTTCCTGGGAAAATAACTGGGATGATCTCAGGATTGTATTCACCAAATAATGACATACATTTGAGTGTCAGACTTCAAATCCTTCAGAAAATGTATATTAAAACAAATCATGTTACTCTAGCAACTTTCTAAAAGTTTATAAGAGCAATATTTAAAATATGTCCCTATTTCTACCCCCATATTGTCAAGCTTTGTCCAGATGTTGTGCATTAAGAGATTGAGAGGTATGTGCACAATTATAACTAGGAATCTGGGAATATGTGTAGAAAAAGTCAGGTAGTGTTAACAAACATTTCCTCCACAGGTTTACCAGGAAAGAGAAGTAGAATTTAGCTATAAGACAGTTGAAGTATGCACTGTGTGCAAACATACCACTGCCCAAACCAAGGCCATAGGGTATTGTAATAATACCTGTAGAGTAACGATTAGAGCAATGATCATTAAAGTTGTGAGTACAGCAAAAATATATACGTTGTTAATTGACATCTCTCTCCCCCTCAACATATCTGCAACTACAATCTAAACACACAAATCAATGGATATGTTTACAGCAAACCTGCTGTCGGGACATATGTCCTATTGTTCAATAAATATTGAAATGTCTTTCTATTAATGTTCTATGTTGAAATACTATCATTGGTGGCCTGTTGCTATCAATGTAATCTGCATGCTGTTGTAATGGCCACTGTGGTTCCATATATGCATGTGTTCTGTTTGCATTGCAACTGTTCCAAATCTGGTGTTTTTGGGTTAATGTGAATACCTATGCATGCTGTTATAACTAATCCTGGATTGTGTTGACTATTACTAACCCACATATGTTCTAAAACTGCAATACCATAGCACATTTGGGAAGGCCGTTCCCAGCGGACTCACCTCTCCCACCTAATCTGGCCATGGCACTGAGCCTCAGCACGTCTGGACCCACCCCGGGACCTCCTTGTCTGCTGGTCCTGCACCACCTTCGGGTTGAACCACCTCAGGGGACGGGGCTCGTCGCCCCTCCTGGGAGCAGGTGATGACAGGATCCCGTCACCTGAAGTCAGGTCCTGAGTCTGGTGCGTAGGGAGCTCCACAGAGAATTGGGAGATCTGCTATACCAGCATGAGGGCTGCATGGTGCAGTTAGTGGGTCAGCCTGCCCCTCCTGCTCAGCCCCCAGCACAGCCACCTTCAGGGCCGTGAAGGTGCAGTGTTGACTGCCCATGGGTGGGGTCCTCAGTCCTACTGTTTCCATTTGGGGGGGGCTCATGGGCTTCCAATTTCCAAATACCCCTCCCTTGTACAAGGTGTTTACTGCCCACATGTGTCATATGCCACCCCTGCATGCTGCATTGTCTGTTTTGTCTGTCTTCCAACCCAACCTACCTCCCCAAGTATACCTACTATATTCCCCAACATCCTACTCTCACCTTAAAAAAATGGGCAATCTGTTCCAAAAAAAAATTTTTGCCCCATACATAACTGTCCATTTTGCACATGTGTCCACTGGACACGTAATCTAGTCTAATTGGCTTCACAACACATTATGTTGTCCTCGCCCCTCTCTCAAGGGTTTTAGTGTCCAAATATACCTCCAAATTCAGTATATATGCACAGCTGTTGCTGTAGAAGAAATGGACAGCTATGGACCTTCCCTACACCGGTCCTGCACATCCCTAGCTATTTTCCCTATTGTCTTTCCCTCTTTGTGCTCCCTTTTTCACCACTTTCTGATCACCCCTTTTTTCTTTTCTTTTAAAGAAATCAGCATAGGGTAAGCGAGAGTAAGCACTTTTTAGCAGTAGTAAGCAGGATTAAGCCTGTTTACATGGAGCTAAGCAATGCCTACACAGATTAAGCAATTTTCAGGCTGTCTGTAAGTATATTTAACTGGCAGTTAGCATTGCTTACCATTGCGCAAACCCACTTACAACTGCTTAAAAGTGCCTTAATCACTCTGTATCCAACAGCCCTTGTTCTGGCCAGAAACAAAGTAATCTGCCCTTGCAAGTCTCAAACCCAGGACCCTGCACACCATAAACACAGCAATTTGCCACAAAACCATCTGAGCTGTACAAACATGTGATGTTTTCTCAAACATATCATGCAGCACAGTCATTCAACAGTAGAGAAAAAAATATATCTATCTACATATATATATATATATATATATATATATATATATATATATATATATATATACACATACACACACACACATACACACACACACACACACACACATATATATATATATATATATATATATATATATATATATATATATATATATATATATATATATATATATATATATACGGTTCCCCTTCAAACCATCGAATGTTTAAACATTGAATTTCAGATCATCGAGACCAGAACATCGAGTTTGAAAACATCGAAGATTTGAAGGGGAAGGAAAAGGTACGTGTAGGTGGGCGAATGTGTTTTTACAAGGCATCAAGGTGCCCTGCATACTATGTGTGTCTATGTACCATCTGTGTGATGGCTACTACAGATAGGGTACAGAAAATCTCCCGTTTAGCACTTCTGCATAAGGTGCTAAATGGGAGATTTCCCTTTACTCCACAATAGTGCGGTCTCGGAGTTGGAATATTAAAGTAGGGGGTGTGGGGGGGGGGTGCAGGGGGGCTTCCAGTTGTTAAAAGTAATTTTTCTTTTTTTTGGTTATACTTGTAACCTTTAATGTTTCAAAATTCGATGTTCTGGTCTCGATGATCAGAACTTCGATGTTTTGAAATTTTGATGGTTAGAAGTGGAACCATATATATATATATATATATATATATATATATATATATATATATATATATATATATATATATTGCATTCAGACATTGGATCCACACTCTGAACTTTTCACTGCAAAATATCTGACCAAAGACACTGTTAATGGGGGTGAAGAGGCCCAAAATAGGGATCTCTTGTAATTATTGCCATTATCCCTTCCTCCACAGCTGAACTGCCCTGCCTGGCAACAAAACAACCAGCACTTGCAAGTCTTGAAGCCAGGTCCCTGCACAACATAGCCACAACAGGTTATCATTAAGCCATCTCCGCTGAAAGATGTTGGGATGATTTCCCTAACCTATCATGCAGAACAGTCAGTCTACCATAGGGAATGTACAATGTGGAAGCACTAAACATTCTAATGATACATACACACACACACACACACACACACACACACACACACACACACACACACACACATATATATATATATATATATATATATGTGCACACACACACACACACACAAACACACACACATATATATATATATATATATATATATATATGCACACACACATAAATATATATATATATATATATATATATATATATATATATATATAAACAGAGTATATATAGAGGGGGCACAGCATATCAAACAACTATTATTCCTACAGTTGCCACCTTTTCAAATGGCCAGTGTCTGATTCTTTCCTACAAATCAGAATTATTGCATGAAACATATACCCACAAACAATGCAAAGAACATGACACCGCACACAGTTTGCATACATAGAAATGTTTATTTATGTACTATTTCAGTTCTTTATGCCATTCCTTTTAGCATTTAGGTGCTTGAAATATATAATAACTGATTAATGCAACTCTCAAAGAAAACATATGATACAGTAATCTGCGAAACATAACATACTTTGCTGTCTAGGCTAAAGCCTTCAAGTACTACAACAGTAAACACACTTGCCTTGAAGATAAGAATCAATCAATCAACACTTAATTACAGATGTGGTTTAACAGCCCCCAATTACACTGTGTACTCAACCCCTAGGGTGAAAAGTATTAGTTGTCACAATGTATATTTATCTATTACACAACAATGCTTAACTTAAAACGTCACTATCACACTGACAAACAGAACTATGTATAAGACAGTAAGCTCTAGCCCACCACTGTTCCCATGGTGAAACGTATGAAAATGTACAGCCATATACCTTAATGCTTCATATTACTGATATTCCTCACATGTAACAGCCTAGCTTAAAAACATTTAATACCCCACCCCCGTAAAATGTCTTACAAGGGCATATAACAGTGTTGTCTATACACTGACCTCCAGACTGTACAGGGTCACACATGTTTTGTCCAGCTGTAGCCTTCATATATACGGACCCTACCCCACAATTTGTGTGGGAGTCCACAACATCACTGGAATGATAGCAGGAATGTCATCACTAAATAATGATAGACCATTTCCTATCAACCTCTTACTGTATGACATCTGGACAAAGCCTGGTATATAGGTGGAGGACATAGGCTGAAACCCAGGGCCATATTTGAAATATTGCTGTTGTACACTGTGAAAGTTGCTTGTGTTACAGGATTGCTTGCAACATACCCTTACTCAGGAATATTAAGTCAGAAACACAACTGGATGTTGCCATGTACTGATAGCAATCAACGGAGAGAATGCCACTGATATGTCAGGGACAAGACCTGTGTGGGGTACAGACAAAACATAACAGCCAATCCTATGGCCATCATGTGGATAGGCCCGCAGTTGAGAGATATGCAGACAGACTGCATTCCATGCAAAACTAGCATGTACAGACAAACCCTGCAAAACTAGCAGTGTTCAATGCATATAACAGCAATACCCACACACTGTCCTTGGGTCGGGAACCTTATACAAACATGTAGTTGGCCTGTCTCCGCAAGTCCTGTTGTAAGATGCATTGCTACCTGCTGTCTGTAATACCGCTGCCCACACAGAGGAAGGATGTCTTCCATACAGGAAAGGTAAAGGGACAACGTCCACATGATGTAGTCATTTATAGTAGTGGGTTGCTATGACATTGGCTATTGGAAGAACTACACAGCTGCCTGCATGCAGTTTGCAAGTGGGGGACACCAATTGGTGCAGATGCCATCACCTGATCATGAGCATCACCTACAAAAGCCATGCAGCAACCTATTCAAACCAGCCCAATCCCTGTAGTGGAGAGAGATAGAGATACAGAGAGAAATAAATAAAAAAAAGGAAAAACAAAAATAATACTAGAAAAAAAAAAAAAAAAAAAACAAACAAGGAAGACATCAACTGGAACACAGAAGAGAGCATAATAAAAAAAACAGGTATGTGAAACATGTCAGCATGTAATTGAATGTAGTATTTGGTCTATAATAATGGGATAGATGATTTTGAAAGATTAATATGTGCCATCAAGACTTGCTGTAATGATGTCCTGCTGAACAACTGCTATAGACATAGCATCTGGCCCTGTGGGCAGTGGGCCATACCTGTTAACTGTGCAGATCTGCACAGAATGTCAAGATTTAAGTGATCATACTGTTTGTTCTGTTCTTCCAGACATCTATATTAGTCTGGCAAGGTGGAAGCAATGAAGTCATGACAGACACATGAGTTTCAGATCCCACCACCTTCAAAACAGTCATGGTAATGTGAAATGTATCATGCACAAACTTCATAGGTTTGTAATAGGCATATCTATGATCTGCCCCTACATATCTCCCTTAATGTTAGGCTTTGTCTACATGTGATGCTCTATTTTGTTGCAAGGCAGAACAGTTCAGCTGTGGAGGAAGGGATAATGGCAATAATTACAAGAGATCCCTATTTTGGGCCCATTTACAGTGCCTTTGGTCAGATGTTTTGCAGTGGGAGGTTCAGAGTGTGGATCCGATATTCAAATGCACTATATATATATATATATATATATATATATATATATATATATATATATATATAGATGGATATATAGACATGTATATATGTACTCCTCAAAACTGCCCATGCACGATGTACTGTGGTGCACGGAAAATACATGCAAAGCTGCACCAATCTCCAGCAGCATTGTTTAGCCAAATAGGCTAAAATAACTAAAAATAAAGACACAACACTAAGGAAAGTGCCATAGCTTTCTTTTAACCTAGTTGGCTAAACAATGGTGCTGGGGATTGGTGCAGTTTATATATATATATATATATATATATATATATATATATATATATATATATATATATATATATACATTTTCCCTACTGTTGAATGACTGCTGCATGACATGTTTGAGAAAGCATCACACATATCTATAGCTCAGATGGTAAATTGCTGTGGCTATGGTGTGTGGGGTCCTGGCTTCGAGACTTGAAGGGCTGATTATTTTGTTGCTGAGCAGAACAGGGGCTGTTGGATACAGAGTGATTAAGGCACTTTTAAGCAGTTGTAAGCAGGTTTGCGTGGGTTTGCACAATGGTAAGCAATGCTAACTGCCAGGTAATATGCTTACAGTCAGTTAGCTGGAAAATTGCATAATCTGTGTAGGCATTGCTTAGCGCCGCACAAACAGGCTTAATCCCACTACTACTGCTTAAAAGTGCTTACTCCTGCTTACCCCCGCACTAATTTCTTTAAAAGAATAGAAAAAATTGATGATGGGAAAGTGGTGAAAAAGGGGGCACAAAGAGGGAAAGACAATAGGGAAAGTATCTAGGGATGTACAGGATGGGTGTAGGGAATGTCCATAGCTGTCCATTTCTTCTACAGTAACAGCTATGCATATATACTGACTTTGGAGGTATATTTGGACACTCAAACCCCTGAGAGAGAGGTGAGGACAACAATAATGTGTTGTGAAGCCAATTAGACCAGATTACATGTGTCCAGTGGACACATGTGTAAAATGGACAGTTATGTAAGGGGCAAAATTTTTTTTTGGGAAACAATTGCCCTTTTTTTTAAGGTGAGAGTGGGATGTTAGCGAATGATAGTAGGCATATTTGGGGAGGTAGGTTGGGACAGAAGACAGACAAGACAGCATACAGGGGCAATATATGACACATGTGCAGGTAAACACCTTGGATGGGGAGGGGTGTTTGGAAATCGGAAGCCTATGAGCCCCCAAATGGAAACAGTGGGACTGAGGTCCCCACCCATGGGCAGCCACCACTGCACCTTTACTGCCCCGAAGGTGGCTGTGTTGGGGGCTGAGCAGGAGGGGCATGCTGACCCTCTAATTGTGCCACATGGCCCTCAAGCTGGCGTAGCAGATCTACCAATTCTCTGTTGAGCTCGCTATGCACCAGACCCCGGACTTATCTTCAGGTGACAGGATCCTGTCTGCACCTGCTCCCAGTGGGGGATGAACTCCATCCCCTGAGGTGGTTCCACCTGAAGGTGGTGCAGGACCAGCGGATGTGGAGGTCCTCTGGTGGGTCCCAGACTTGCTGGGGCCCAGTGCCATTGTCAGATGAGGTCGGAAAGATTGGTCCGCTTGCACCAGCCTTCCCAAACGTTCTATGGTGTTGCAGTTTTACAACATATGTGAGTTAGTAACAGTCAACACAATCCATGATTAGTTATAACAGCATGCATAGATATTCCCATTAACCCAAAACAACAGATTTGGAACAGTTGCATAGCAAACAGAACACATGCATATATGGAACCACAGTGGCCATTATAATGGCATGCAGGTTACATTGATAGCAAAAGGCCACCAATGATAGTGTTTCAACATAGAACATTAATAGAAACACATTTCAATATTTGTTGCACAATAGGACATATGTCCCAACAGTAGGTTTGGTGTAAACATATCCATTGATTTATGTGTTTAGATTATTGTTGCAGATGTGGTGGGGGGAGAGAGAGATGTCAGTTAACAACGTCTATATCCTTGCAGGATGAGGTAATCTAACCTTTTTTTTCCCATTTATGTCTTCTAGGCACAATGTCCCGGGAATGGCTCTCTGCATATACACCCCAGGAAAATGATGTCATTATACACTTCATCATACTACATTATGGCACCCTATTTGTGTGCAGGGCCCATGATCTGCAGGAGAGGCCTGCCCTGTGGAATGAACTTGTCCACAGGGTAAATGATGTTGGTCTGCATAACTGCAGTTATGAGCAGGTGCGGTATCTGTGCACCGATCTGATCCACCATACCCGTCATTGTGCTGTTGCAGTTATTAGGGTCCAGCTAGCCACTGGTGGGGGTCATGCCATCCAGCCCCCACTAACACATGCTGAGGAGCTCCTCACCAGCCTTGGGGCACCTGCCTGCCAGCCAAGCCAGCAACCTGAAGATAGCATTGTGGAGGTGGATACCACTCACACATTGGACAAGGAGTGTGCAGGTAAGGCCCCAGGGTACATTAGTAGACCACTGTTGCTTATCTATCTTCATCTGTAAAGTATCTACATGCATATGTCAGATAAGATAGTCTGTTGCTGCAGTGTAGGAATGAACAGATGTACATAATCTCTAGTATTGTGGGTTTGTACTGTTGATGTACTGAAATGCTGCTCCCACCATGTACCAATGCCAGAGGTGTGGCTACTGACATTACTTCTCTCACACAACTATGTAGGTCCCTCTAGTATATAACTGGGGCAGCAGCCTGTAGCTGGTGAGTATGGAGTTGTTTTATTCAGGATTACCAATACACCGGCCATGTTATGGCCATGGTATTTGCCATGCACACATTTAACACACCTACCCATAATGCATGCTGTACATGTTCACTTATTGTTGCTGTTAACTGCACTGCATCACAGTGGTCACCATGGTGTCATATCTGAAGGGTATGTAAGAGTCCTGAAGTATACCTAACCACTTGTCAGTGCAAGATGTGTGGACAGAGATGAACATAATGGTGGGATAAATGACCTACAGTAGGGGCATGTCTGAAACATTACCCTTATACAGTGGCTACAACAATGTATACACCACTATTACAGTGGCAACTGTTCCTGATCTAAACAACAACAAATCACAATACCACATTCCACACCTTTTACAAGCTGTAATGTGATCCTAATATGAGCAATGAATGTGTAATATGGAATCCTATGTTAGGACAGCAAATTTGGGGAATACATACCTTAACAAACACTGGAAGCATATGTATGCACACACTCCAAGTAACATATTGTGGAAGCAGCATTTGAGGTACTGACAGCATTCACTCTTCTTGAGTATGGACCTTCCAGCAAGTACAGGGCCGATATGTCACACCACGTAATGGTCTGCTGTCCAAGAAGTATGTCCATGACATTTGTCCACTCACCTGCAACAGAGGCAGCCGTGGCTTGCACACATCTTACAAACCATGGAATGGATCCCATATCTGAAAGGTAGCCCTCAGGAGTGGGAGAAGTAGCCTTACCTCACCATTGCATACACCATGGCAAACAGTGCAGACAGTCATGTATATGTGTATGAAGTATGGGACAACATTAATGTAGAAAATAAACTGATGCTCATCTAAGACAGATGACAACACATTGCAAACTGGCCATGGAGGCTGCCCAGAAACATGCAGCAACACTGAGGGACTTACAAGAATGTCCAGCAAGTCCTGCCTAGGAAGTACCTGTGTCGACAATCACCTGGAATCTGCATACGGGTGGCCTATGGATTAGGGTAATCAGATAGAAGAGTTATTCCACAGGAAACATCATCCAGGGCACTCTACAGGTAGCATATGCATAACATCAAGTCTTCCAAAGGCAAGTGTTGCAATGTGTAAAGGTGTACTGAGACAAAGATTGAAACCTACAGACAGTATTAATAAAGATACATGTTGTGCACAAGCAACACCTCACTCCACCTCAGGCCCACCATCCTCATTTTTACCTTGCTGGTGCCAGTGTACACCTTTAGGTTTGCTGTTCATTAGCAGGAACTAGGCAGGTAGACATGGCATTCTGAATTTGGATCATGCAAAATAACACTTATGTGTGGCCCGTAGTTGTCAAGGATCTGCAATAAGGCTGAGGATGGGGAGGGGTGTCATCCTGAAACACAACAGTGAACTGAAGCATACATCCAAAGCTCACTAAGAATGGCTATATCTAAACACAGTCAAAGTCATGAATTGTGCCAGACATGACCCTTACTCCACAGCAATAGTGAAGGCACTGTGTGACCTCCAAGGGCTGTGCACATGAGATGATCTTGCAATCCAGCAGAGTTGGGGGACATTTGTAGGGCAGAGTGACCAAATTATGGCTAGTGAAGATGGGTCATGCTAGTATACGCCTTCCAGGAATAGTGACTTCTGTAGTTCACTTAACAGGTGCTGCAACAGACCATTGTGTTAAGGGTGTGCACACTTATACAACCCACATATTGTATGCATCTCATTCAGCATCTGCATGACTAACACATTTGTTTGATACAGCATTTGATTGCACAGGTCATATGTCACTTATCAGGTGTGTGTAATGTTAACATATGCAGTATTGTGGCCCCAATGCATATCTGGAAGAGACTGGCATGTCAACAAGGGTGTGTACACTCCATATCCACATTAAGCTTTGAAGGTTGTCAGTGTAAGCAGATTGTATTGCTCATACATGGACTACTGATGATGAGATCTGCAAATCAGAGATCAGGCATTAGCTATTGACATCAGTCCTCATATCATCTCAGGTATGTGTCAGACAAACACATAGGGGTTGTGAGCAACAGAGCAAACAAAAGTGCCACACATATACACATTCAGCAATGGTGTGTACACTCGTGAGGTATGGTGCACATTACATGCCAGGGTGCTGTACAAGTGTACAGCAATACTGTGTACATGGGTGCAGTGTGTCCCAGGAGAAAGGGCATCACCTACTAACACAACTCATGCATTACAGAGATGTATAATGTTGGTAACAAGGATTGTGTATGGCTGCAGTGCATGCTGTTGAGTGCCATATGGCATGCATGTTGACTGTTAGGTAATGAGAGGTCTGTGTAATATCTTTGTGCCACCTCACCTGTAAGTGTGTGAGTGTGAGTGTGTGTGTGTATTTGTGTGTGTGTGTGTGTGTGTGTGTGTGTGTGTGTGTGTGTGTGTGTGTGTGCGCGTGTGTTTGTGTGTGTTTTTGTAGAGGTAAGCAATAATCTGCGGGTCTTAAATTACAATTTTTGTTTCCCCCTCACAGGTGGAGAGATGGGTCAGAGTCCCTCATGCAGGTAAACTGATGTCAGCGTCTATACAGACTCTGACAATGATGATAGGTATGGTGACGCACGGGTAGGGTTATCAGGGGCTGAAGCTGTGCCATCAGTTGACAACCCACTTTTATCCATCCCATCCCTGCACACAATGCCCATACGTACCTCAACATCAATGGCCATAGATGAGGGACAGCTGGTGGGTGGTGGCATAGGACAGGACAGTGTGGGGACTATGGCAAGTGTGTCTGTACACATCAGCCATAGTTGGATGACCGGTGAGGTACCACACAGATGTACAGGGGTGCATATAGGAGGGCTCCTGGTCATTATGCCCCTGGCAGAAGTGCCACAGCAGGTGTCACCAGATGCATGTTTTGGGCCATCATGGT